>NC_058513.1:1686878-1986878 GCF_020382885.2 Scatophagus argus | reverse complement strand
AATGGCTTGTAGGAGAGTTGGAATTATGGAATGGTTGTGAAAAGACAAAGGCTGAGAAAGCAGGGATTACTGAGTCGCTGATTGGTCCCTCAGAGATTTCCAAAGGAGATGGAGACCACAGAGAAACTTCTAGATTTCTCCCTGTGAACTGACTAATAATGCTAAGATAGGAGATTCCCTGTGGCTAGAGGCACAAGAGTCCAGCTATATACATACGTACATAATCCATTCTTTAAAAAGGTTTTTGATCTATGGGCACTTTAAGTAAAGTTTAAGTCAAGAATCAAGATTTATAGAGTATATTTCTTTGACTAAACAGAATAAAAGGTCTGCTAACTTTTTAAATGAGCTTTCAACCACATCCGACATTCTCTCGAAACTCATGACTGAAAAATAATGTAATCAGATGATTATATATTATAAAATAATCAGAAGCTGATCAGAACTGATTATGCAATGTGATCTCTTGACCTCTTCCCTCAGTTTTTGTTGTGCTAATCTGATTTTACTTTGTCAAATACCTAGCTTTATGACCAAATACCTCCAAGACTAACAGAATTCCTATCAGTCTCAGCTGCACTACGTGTTAAGTGCTAAGTTGTATATATTTTAATGGTAAGAATGGTAAGCGTTACCCATTATGCATCTGCTTTGGTGGAATGGTCATTATGTTAGCATACTAATACTAGGCATTCAGCTCATAGCACAGCCGTCTTTCTTGTTTAGTCTTGTTGTTATTTATTTTGTATAGGAAAGGATTTTAAGTACTGCAATATTCATGAGCCTCAGTGGCCATTTCTGTGGAGGAAAAGCTAGTCATGGGTACAAATCACAGCTGTAGTACACTTGCTGAATTTCTGCAAAAGGGAATCAGAAAAAGCTGCTGAATGTATTTCAGGGCTGTAAAAAGTAATATTTAGATAATCCTCATCATTAATGAGCTTAACAATAGAATGGTAAGTAAACTGATTGAGATTTTTTCTAATCAAACCCCTCTGGGAGTTGTCATCGCTCCTTAACGCCTCAGATTTGGTTTGAAAGTGTAAACATTTGTCAATAATGTTAAATATTTAAACTACCACTGTCAATAAAGTTACATTTTGGAATACCACAACCATTCTGCTGAGTTAAGAGTCAAGAGTTGGCTGACAGTGATGACAACATAAGCAAAACCAAAATAAACCAAGCATCAATGAGCACAGTAAAGGCTAGACCACAAGTGATGTTCAGGCAGGGAAATCTAAGAGTGCTGTGTTCATGGATGTTCTGAACATGGTTCACCATGCTTTGACCTCCATCACATATGGATCTCTGTTGGAGTGAAAGGTGCAGTCCAGTACAGGAGGTGGTTAATGATGGCTGGTCTCCACAGCTTCAGGTCTTCTTGTTTGCAGCAGTATCGAAAGCTTTCTGTAGACTTGTTATGGAAGAGAAACAAAAGCTGACACTGTGAGTGATAGTGAAGCACAGATGGTGGATGAGGAGCCAGTGAAGAGGTTTATTGTTCCGGGTCTAGTAGAGGAGTAGGTGTCCCTTCATTACCGCAGTAGCTTAACTCCCAACACCTGATAACACATCAACATTATGTAGCTGTGTGTACTTAAGGAACATTCCATTCTAAACTGAATTTTGCTTGTCTTGTAAAAAAAAATAAATACTGCATTATCTGCAAGTTGCTAACCCTAACCCCTAACCCTTGTACAGGTTTACCACTTTACTTTTTAAGAATTTTACAGTTTAATTTTCAGTCAAATTCCAACAAGCTTTGATGAAAGAGATTTAGTTTTCAATCTCCTGCATGAAAGGCTGCTTCATATCAATAAGCGCACAAGGTTAACACACACCTACATGCCAACACTGACCAACTGACTAACCAGCAGTGAGTATTAAAACAGTCCACAGTTAGAGTGAGCTTTGCAAGTAATGATTATGCTAGCAGTTAGTTATCTGCTGAGAGCTGTCACACACTTGATGGATGTCTTTTATTTGCATCAGAGTGATGAAGAAAAATAGAGGCAGGGGTGTTTTCCCTCGATGTGATTGAGTGTGTCGACGACCGTAACCTTGCCGCTCCTTCTTTTTGGTATAGATGTCTATATTCAGCCAGTGTGATGAATTTGCCAGAGCTGTGTAACTCCAGCAGTGAGTGAGATCGTTCATCTGCTGTCATGTAAAATTGCATTGAACTGGGGCAATCCTTCGGTAGAGGCATGGAACAGAACTTTAATCTACTTTACTGCCAGAGAGAGGGAGCAGAGTGTGATGCATTTACATATGGATGCTGGACCTTCTCAACAGAGAGGACTGTGGTGAACGAGCCTCATAAACATTTTAATCTACCACTAGGCATGTTGATATTGTCATACTTTAAAGATGGTTGTGAGCGATCCTCTCACTATGAAAACGGTTATTGGTTGTGGAGATTCATTACTTCATACTGGTGTAAAAAGGCTATTGAGTAGGTCCCATATTGGATTCTAACAGTGCCATATTGAAAGATGTCTGCTCAGAGGAAAAGCTTATTTTCAATCAAAGTGAAACTGAGATCTAAACTATAATTTGTAGGAGTGGAAAGCTTAGCTAAAAGAAGTGGGACACATACAGCTACACATACCCACAGATCATCAACAAGTTCTTTGTGAAATGAACAACTAAGTATGTGTGTGTTTGTTTGTCTGCCTGTCTGTGCATGTTTAATTGGATTATTCATATTGTGTCAACAAAAAGGAAGAGAGAGAGAGAGAGAGCAAGATACATAGGGGTACATAGAGATGCATAACAACAGCAATAGCAACAGAGTGTTGGAGTGACAATGACAGTATTAATAATAATGAATTTGATAGTAGTAATAATAATAACTCTGTCAGCCGTGGCCGAGAGGTTGGAGAAGTGGCTTGTGATCGGAGGGTCACCGGTTCGATTCCCCCACTGGACGGGCAGGAAAAATTTGGGTGTGGTGGAGTGATTAATGCGAGAAATGCTTCCCCCCTCCATTAGCCGGCTGATGTGCCCTTGAGCAAGGCACTTAAGCCCCCAATATGCTCCCCGGGCGCTTGATGCTGCCCACTGCTCCTGTGTGTGTTTCACTGCATGTAATTTGCCGGGTGTTGCATGTGTGTGTTCAACTAAGGATGGGTCAAATGCAGAAGACGAATTCAGTGTGTGTATGTAAAAATATATATACTGTCAATAAAGTGATTCTTCTTCTTCTTAATAATAATAATGTAGAAATAAAACAGGTGGTAATAACAGTCGTCAGTATCAAACAGGACCACAGCAGGAGGTCCAGACACGATCCATGGGAACCTGAGAGACGAGAAAGCACAAAGACTCCAGAGAAGAAGTCAAGTCAGTGACATGCATTGATGGGACATGAATGTGTGTGGAAGGAGAGTTAGAGGAGAAGAGAGAAGCTCGGTGCATCATGGGAGATCACCGGCAGTCTAAGCCTATAGCAGCATAACTAGGGGCCAGGCTAAGCCAGTCCAATCCCTAACTATGAGCTTTATCAAAAAGGAAGGTTTTAAGTCTACTCTTGAATGTAGAGAGGGTGTCAGTCTCTCGGACCAAAGCCGGAATATGATTCCATAGGAGGGGAGCTTGATAACTAAAGGCTCTGGTTCCCGTTATATTTTTGCTGACTCTAGGAACCACAAGTCACCTTGCATCCTGGAAGCACGATGCCAGGTGCAAGGCTATAGTTAGCATGAGACTCTTCCTTAACATCGGAGTGCGCGGTTATACTGAGATGTGATACTGATGTAAGTGCAGATGGTCAAATTTTGCCACAACACTATCGGATAGACATCTAGTGTGGGAATTTTTTCTAGTGGCTTGTAATCAGGTCAGATAAAAATGGATTTTGTTCAAAGACTATTAAATGTTCTATTTCAATGCCATACGTTAGAATAAGGTCAAGAGAGTGATTAAGTCAATGAGTCGTGTATGTACACACTGACAGAAGCCGTCTAGTATAATATAGTCAAATCTAATAAATGTTGTACAAAGGCTGTTGTTGTTATTGTCCACATGGATTTTATGATCACCCACAATAATTACTTTATTTGTTTTAAGGACTGGGTGGCACGGTGGTGCAGTGGTTAGCACTGTCGCCTCATAGCAAGAGGGTTCCAGGTTTGAATCCCGGTCTGGGCCCTTCTATGTGGAGTTTGCATGTTCTCCCTGTGCCTGCGTGGGTTTTCTCCAGGTTCTCCGGCTTCCTCCCACAATACCAAAAACATGCACATTGGGTTGGTTGGCTATTCCACAATGCCCCTAGGTATGAGTGTGAGAGTGTGTGGTTGTCTGTCTTTGTGTGTTGGCCCTGCGATTGACTGGCGACCAGTCCAGGGTGAACCCCGCCTCTCGCCCGTAGTCAGCTGGGATAGGCTCCAGCTCCCCGGCAACCCTGACAGATAAGCGGTATAGAAAATGGATGGATGGATGTTTTAAGGACTAGACTTGATAGAAACTATGGACTATGGAGCACAGTACACTATAACAATTTAAATGGGCTGCACTGTTTTCCAGGTTGGGTGTGAAAGGATAAGAATAAGGCTCTCAAATGAATTATGATTGAGTTTAGGCTTTGGACTGATTGCTAGGCTTGAGTCAAAGATGGCTGCAACTCCACCTCCTCGGGCAGTGTCTCGAGGAATGTGACTTTGGGGAGTGGAACATATTCTTTGGAACGCAACAGTTTCAGTTTGACAAAATAAATCCATATCATGATCTGATATGAAGTCATTTACTAAAACTGTCAGAAGCATCGACGCTGACGCAGAGGGCTGAACCCCGATGCAGGGTCACAGGAAGACAGGCAGGCAGGAATCCAAAGCTATGGTCTTTTAATAAATCAAAAAACAGTAAGGCACGCACTTACTGTGGCATGGGATCAAGAAAACTGTGGCAACACAAACACGGCATGGCGAGACAAGGCAAATCCTGGCATGGAGACAATGCAAAATCATTTCCTGGCACGAACGCAAACGACGACAAGTACAAAATGCGACAAACTGACAACAGTGACGGGGAAGATGAGGACCAAATAGACAACATAACAAGACACAAGTGAAACACATTAGGGAGGAGAAAGCAATCAGGATAACCAAAACAAAAGCTACATGAGTTAGAGACACACAGGGGAAGTGACGCTTTCAAGATAAAACAGGACATGACAAAAACCTGGAGCATAATAAACAAGGAAACTAATACACAAGACAAGACACACATGAAACATGACATGAGGACTAGAAATCAAAAGACAAGACACAACCACAGCGTGACAAAAACAGCTTTAGATGACAGAGACCCAATGTTTAAAAGTCCACATTTAATTCTCCTGTTTGTTTGAACTGTGGTGTTGTTGATGTTACTCTTAATTAGGTTTTTATGTAGAACTCCTCTTTTTGTATTTGGTGTATTTGGTTGGGGGACAGACGCAGTCTGTTGATTGAACTTTAGCATGCAGACACGAAAGCAATACCACTCTTTTCCAAGAACTGTCAACAAATAATAATAATAATAATATATGTATTTCCTAAAATGTCAGACTTTTCCTTCAGTATTAACATATTAGCATTGCCATTGTTCGCATGTTTGCATGCTGATGCTTGCATTTAGTTTAAAGCCCCACTGTGTCCAAGTGCAGCTACTCACAGTTACTAGCATGTCAGTGCGTCAGTGTTTAGTCCTGTTTATTTACACACACGTGCACATTTATTCAACTTTTTTTTTTTTTTTTTTAATTTCTCACTCCACAGGGTCTCAGCATGGTTTAGACTAGGAATTTAACAGATGGAAATAATACTAATTTTGATCTTCTCATCTAACTTTCAGCAGGTAGAAGTGAATAAGTGTAAACTCTCTTTTAACACTAAAAAGAAATTTGCAATTTTGGTCTTGAACTCTTCCCTGTCAAAGTCAACAACCTTTTTTTTTTTCACAAGGACATAAAAATATGTAATTGAAAATACCAAACAACAAGATGATAATCGATACATGCTGCATGTGAGTTCTGTGTGGCTCCTTTAAAACAGCAGCAGAGCCACCATGCTGTGGAGCAAAGAAATGGTCAGGTACTGTGAACCTCAGCTGATTCCATTTCCATCTCATGCTCTGACTGTGCTGTGAAGAAGTCAGATATGAGGCGTCTCCCTCTCTCTCACGCAAAGAAATGTCAGAGGTCAATTTGAAGGTAATGGAGTGGAGGGAGAACTGAAGGGGGCAGATGCTGGCAATTCATATCAATTCAATTTGACCTTCAGTGAAAAAAAAATGGTTTTAAAGATTTGAGCTTTTTTTTATTATTATTTTGGCCGCAATAACAAAATTGTATTGGCGATATGGATTCAACACCAGCTTGTCACATTTTTATGTCAATTCACACAAAGGAAAAGAAAGACTGGGGGCATACAGCACCAGTAAGTGATTTGTAAGAATTGTAACAGATTTTTTCTTTTTAAATAAGATATATTTACAATAGATGAAGAAAAATATGTTTATTTAGTAATGATAGCATGTCTCTCTGTCATATCATTTTACTCATAGTGAAAAAGAGGAGCTTTGAGATCACTTCTGTCTACAGAACCTGTGGTACTGCGAGGCCCAGGTACGGTGAAGAACGTTTGTTTGCTGTGAAACTAACTAGGGATCATAGATATTTCTGGCACATTAACATGAACAATTTGTGAAACTATGACTTGAGCAGAGATGAAAACCAGCTGAGGATTAGCTCCTTCAGCTGTTTATCTTGATGCACTCACCTCCAGATTCACCCGATAGTGGATCAGTGAGTGTCTTCCTCTCTGGTAATTCTGTTAAAATGTGCTCTCTAAATTCGATTTAAAACTTGACTGTGTGAAATATTTAATTACTAAAACAAAGTTAACATTACGCACAAATGTGCCAGTGTTTGTGCTGTACATCCAATATGTTTGAACTGTAGTGTAAATTCAAACTGATAAAAAAAAAAAAGAAAAAGAATCAAAGTTTCAAGTGTTGTTTAGTGTTGATCCCCCAATGTGTGGTTAATAGGCTGAGGAAACTTCTATCTTCAAGGTAAAGATCTTAGCTGCTGCTCTATTGTCCCTCTGCATGTTCTCACTCTTGACTTAATGTCATCATGTCACTCAGCACTTGGCAGAGGTGAACTTTGCTGTCAAAATGTCTTGTTAATACACTAAGCTCCCTCAGATCCCTTCTCCTTCTTCCCTCTGCCTCTCTCTCTCTCTTTCTCTGAGACCACCCACTCTGTCCTGGATGCCTGCAGTCAGCAGCCCTTTCCTCATGGCCTCTACTGAGCTCACACAACAGGAAGTGGTAGGTGGAGGCGGTGGCCCTGTTCTGACCAGGCCTCGGCCAGCATCATCAGTAGGAGGCTCAGGAGATGGAGGTGGTGGGAGGACTGTCGCCCCGAGACAATGATTTCAGGTCAGTTACATAACACCTCTAAGCGGATTTTTGGATGGAAGGTTTGGAGGAATTCAGAGGCAGGTAATGTGATGATGCAGCCATGTTTATGGGCCACTTGGCAGGCTTTGCAAAATGGAAGACCTTCACCCACGTGGGGCACTGCAAATGTGCACATCTGCATACAAAGGAGAAAACTAAACAGAACAAAATAAAACTGGTCTTGAAATGGTATTTCCCAATCAGACTTGTTACTAAACGACTTTATGGTGTTGATGTCCCTCCCCTAAATCTGTGGATTTCTCCTGTGATTTGTTTTTTTTCTTCTCTTTCTTTTCTTCTTTTTTTTCTTCTCTTTTCTTTTCTTTTCTTTTTCTTGTGATTTTTACCCTGCCTGAAGAAGATGACATTTGTTCATCCGAGAGACATTAGTGTAGGTTTAGAGGAAAGATTTCATTAAAGAGTTAACACTGTACCCACATTGTAGTCTTTGTATAATAACAAACAGTACTTAATTTGCACACACACACAAAATAAATAGACTTGACCCCACAGTTGTCTGATCTGAATGCTGTCAACCAAGCCTTTCCAGCCTTAAAAGAATGTAATTATAGGGAAATACTGGATTCCATAGTGATAACATTTAGGCATGCAAATATTTAAAACATTTTGAGAAAATTCAGTACTGGAAGGTTCAAACCAGAAATCATTATCATTCACCCCAGAAATGTATTGACAGGTTCCAAACAGTCCTATCAGTTGAACGCTGATGTCCTGTTTGACGAGAGGATGGTGCAGGTGCGGCTAATGACAAGCCTGCGGACCAGAAAAAACAGGTCACAGAGTAGCAAGGTGGACGGGCATGTTCCCACTGTGCTCTGCAGACATCTGCTGCTGCAAAAAAAAACAAAAAGAAATGGACAAGCTTCTCTCTAAGGTTTTGTGGGAACACACTGGTACATGCATAGACACATGCAGAGGCACGTGCACACAAGAAAACCCACACTTAAAGGGTCAGTGGTGTTTGGCCTTGTAAATAATGTAAGACTAGTTATTTGGCCAGTGCTTTAAGATACCAGATATTGGAATCCTGTTGCCACCCCACTGCAACGGAATCAAAGGGAAAAGCATGCATGATGTTCAAAGCAAAAAGTCAACAGAATCAATAAATAACCGCATTAGTCATTATGATTGCTACACCACGCTGTCAACGTAGCAACTATTTTTTGCACTAGAGTAGTTCCATAGAAAACGGTGACCCCATTTATACTTGGCATTAGCATCAGATCTGTATCTGGATAGTGACATTTCTGAGGCAGCAGGAGCAGTGGAATTATTTTACCTTTTGGGTAGATGTTTTCTTTTTTTTTTTTTTTTTCACCAATTGAAATCGCTTATGTTACCACATTTTTTTGGTTTTGGATTTTTAGTACAGTTTAAATGCACATAGATTTTTATATCCATTAAGTTATAACTAACCATTAGACATAAGGATTCATTTTTTACATGGCAGAAAATATCAGAAATACTCCTTTTGTCACAATAACTTTAGCTCTGGCAGGGAGTGAGAGAGGAAATTTTAATACATTAGCTTGTTAGCTTTGGTACTAAAGAAAAAAGACCACATCAGAATCTAAGAGAGAAAATACACATTAACGTATAATTTAGGCGTATATACCTTTAAACTGATATGGGGTTTTAGCACCATTGTTTTTCATATTCCTTGTAAAAGCCTCTAAACATTATTAAACCATAAAAACTATTACTAAACATTTAATAACGTTTATACAAAATTCAATGATTGTTACAGGCAGTTTGATCAGTCTCACCATAATCAATCAAACTGCATAATGACAGAGGCAGGCGACAAAGAAATACTGAGATCCACCTTTAAAATCCACAATCAAAGGTCAGTTTCAGCAAAGTGACTTATCAAGCCAACCCTGCGCTTCACACAGTGAATACTGTGACCACAGGAAGGTCTCAGCTGCTCCCCACTGTCCCACCGGAGTGTGTGTGACTGGAGATGTAACAGAAGAAGACAGTAATGCTTTACATCTCAGGGCTACATACACCATCTCTCTACCAGGATAATGGACCCAGGTCACTGATACTAAATGCTGTTATTGACCTGAACCAGGGGGGAACAGACAAGAGACAGTAAAGGAAAGATATTTATTGTTACCCAATGGCCCTGTTGTTTTATCCTCCCTTTTACATCCGCAGAAGAAGAAGACTTTCCTGTTTGATTTGCCACTGCCGCGACGTCCCAGGAGTGCAGCGAGAAAGATTTGCTGCTGTTCAATCATGGCTGACCCTTCGCCCAGCTGTAACATTGGAATCTCACGCTCTGCTTTGTTTTCACAGCGCCACCTCTCTCCCATTCTCTCATCTTCTCCCCCCCTCTCTGCACCGTCAGGTCCCATCCTGCGATTGAGATTTCACTCCTCAGTGTTTTGACACGCTCCACAGCCCTAACACTGATTACAGCATCCTGCAGGACCACATTAGCGCTGCATGACCAGACACCCTGGTGCGCAAGTCTGTGTGTGTATGTGTGTGTGTGTCTGGACTGCAAGATGTGTTCTCATGTACGGCAGCTGTAGCCATACTTGCCACTACTGCCGCCACCACCACCACCCATTACCAGACAGCAGCCAACTGTCTCAGCACAGCCAAGCGGAGAGCTTCTCAGCTTGGATACTGTCCCTGAGACTGTCCCCATGAGGGAGAATAGCTCCAGGCATCAAACTAATGCCACAAGATAATACAAGGGCTGACTGTGTGTGTATCTATGTGACCCAAGGCTGTGTTTATCATTCAGGCCCTCTCTGCTAGGGCTGGCTGCATGCAATTTATCTTCTAACTCTGCCGAGCGGGAAAACTCATAGCGAAGGCCTTGTTACTTCAGACGATCAGTTTAAATGCCAATGGAATCCAAACGCACCAACGCATGCATGCTTCAAGGCCTCATTCAGAAAGCAATTAGCACAGGGTTGTGCAGCAGTGTGGGAGGACACAACTGGGAGAGTGTCATCATTTGGTCCGTAAACTCAGCTCAGATGGCGTCTGGTCTCCAGCTCTCAGCTTGGGTTAGAGCTGGAGGAGTATTTCTCCTCCCCTGTTCATTCAGTTTTTGGAAGTGCAACGTTGTTTGAGGTACCAAAGAACAGAATAGAAACTCCTAGCTTGAACAACAATACTTTTGACTAGTTGGTCTGAACGTCAGGTTATGTGACTGACGACCACTGCAGCCTCACTCAAAATGAATGAAGATCTGATTTGGTTTGAATAAGGCCATCCAGTCAATTCAAGGTGTCCCAGGTCCTCTTTGCACAGGATCTGCACTTTCTCCCCGTTCTTGCATGTGCTCCATCTGGTGCTCCGGTCTCTTCCCACCATCATGACTAATAAAACTGAATTTAACTTCCTTAAGTAATAACACTTCCTTCTAAATAATTTTTCTTCTTTATCAGAAGAACCCCAAGGGGATTAGAAAGCTATACGCTCATCAAGATGTGCACCCACACTAAGACTCAACCTTGGGGTTCCTAAAGTCTACAGTCATGCCACGGCTCCATTGGACCCCAGTTCATCCCTCCCCTCGTCATCTCCCTAAACATGACCCTCATCCTATCTATCCCAAATCTTTTCCCATTCTAATTAAAATGCTTTTGTACTCTTTGTTAGAGAAATGGTAAGAAAGAGCCATTACAACACATAAAAAGCATTTTTTATGTGAAGGATTATGATACGTCTGACACAGACGTAAGATGACTCGGATGCAGCTAGCCACAATGACCTTTCCAGCTTTCTGCATTTACTTTTCATCAGATGCAGTGACAAGCCTTTGTGAGGATTCATCTAAAAAACATTTTTTGTAGACTGTCCTTACACATCATACAGTTTGATCAAGTATGTCAAAAATGTATTAAATGATCATGAACACTTTCTATCTTCTCTTTATCTCCATACTCTTGAATATTCATGGTCACCCACACGCAGTCAAATCCACACACTTTCTTTCCCTCTGTGTTTTTAGTCGTCGAAGGTTTCTGCTTCCCTCAGCATTTCTTCTTGTGCCCCTACCCAATTCCCTCCACGCCCTAAAGGCCCTGGGAGCTCATTCTCTCTGCGAAGAGTTAACAACTCCCTGTGGGGGTTGTGAAAATACAATCAAACAAGGCAATATGTCTTCAGCACTGAGAAAATACAGAAAGAAAATAAAGAATAAAGAGAGACTGGACGCTGTCCGTCCCCCATGTCCTTCTCAGCCCTCTCAAGAGTTTATTAACTTTCAGGGCTCTCTGACAGAGAAAGTGGCCAAGTGGGAAAGAGAAGAAGAAAAGTTTGGATTTCCAGACCATAAGGCTCTACAACATGTAGCTTTGCCACTGGGTTTATTTAACAGTGAAAGAGTTTGTTGTTCTGCAGTAAAAGTGTTCATGCAGTTCACTCAGCTCATAACTTTATATTTCCATATGTATACATTTTTCTTTCCTCTCCAGTTTAATGCCCAAATCAATTAAATTAAATCAATTTCAGTGTTCAGGATTCAACAGTTCTAAACTTGCTTATATATTTTTAAGTAGTAATGAACACTTCTTCTCTGCCTGTCATCACCTCCTGTACACTAAGACGAGGTCTCTGTATAAAACTCCTAATGGAATGCGATACCTATAGACCTGGTTCTGGCTATAGACCGAACTACCTTCAACTGCTGTTTGGTCAAGTACAGATAAGAATGCAAATTGGGAATTGCAAATTTCTGTTATAATCCTAAACCAAGAGAGGGCATTTGAAGTCCAGTTTTCTCCCCCAAAACAATATTTTGTTGTTGCTGAGAATGCAATGTTGATAAAATTACACAAACTAATGTGTATGAATTTGTAAGCTGTCATTTAAACACACACACAAGCAATACTGAGTCTTAGGGTGTCAAATACTGCCTTTTTGCCCCGCCCCTCTGTGTCTCATCCAGATGCAGAAGATATCCATGAGTCACAGCTGACCTGCTGTGTACTGAGTCCCATGGTACCACTAGCATATAATTGGAATTAATAATTAATATATACCTGCTAACCAGCGGGACAGCGTATGTTGGACTGACTCAAAATAAAATAGTGTTCATGTTGATTGTAACGTAGGAATCTAATGTAATCTAGTGCAGTGGCGTGGCTCATTCATGCTGTTCCTGAATAACAGTGGAGGTCGACGGCAAATAGGCTAAGAGTTTCACTAGATAGCAAAATGTTGACATGTCTGTTGACGGGTGTCACAATATACCAGTACATCCATCCATCCATTTCCTACACTCCTTATTCTGTCAGGCTCGCAGGACAGCTGGTGCCTACACCCTGAACTGGTCACCAGTAAATCACAGGGCTGACTCACAAAGAGAGACAATAACACATGTTCACACGCTCACACCTAGGGGCAATGCAGAGAAGCCAATTAACCTAATGTGCATGTTTTTGGGATTGTGGGAGGAAGCCGGCGTCCCGGGAGAAAACCCACGCAGGCACAGGGAGACAAGACTCCAGAACATGCATCCAGAACATGCAAACTCCACATAGAAGGGCCCAGGCTAGGATTACGAATCTGAAACCCTCTTGCTGTGAGGCGACAGTGCTAACCACTGCACCACTGTGCCGCCCACAACATTCATCAAGTGTAACTGTTCTTTTTGTACACTTTTGTACTATTACAGACTGACCCATCACCTCCCTACACTCGTATTTTGAGTATAATTCATTTCGCAAAAAGAGACAAACACTTACTAAACAACGTTAAAGATGATAGTATTTATTTATGATTTATTAATATATTTCACACAACTTATTCGTGTGATCATTTCCTTTTTTTTATTGAATTAATTTTGAACATGTTTCATAGCAATCCTTTATGACCTGTTCACCCATTAATCAGTTTATCTGCAATACTACATTTAAACAGCAGTGGATGAGTTTTGATTCCATACCACCATTAACCACCATTAAACACATGAATTCCAGTAAGAGGCCACCTTGACATCTGAGAATTTCACATGCAACAGGGAGAATATCTGTTTCCTACTCTGTTTTTTCATTAAAGATGAAAGGTGTATAAATAGCACCTCGTGCCAAGACAGAGCGATAACAGAGCCAGAAGATCAGGGTATCACAGTGTCAGCAGAAGTGTTAGCATTCCCTCTGGGGCTCCTGTCTCTCTTAAATGGGTCTTGCTGGAAATAGGTTCCACATATGAAGCAGGGAAAGTGGGTCTGGTGCCAGCTTTCCTGATAAGTATGACCTGAAAACATGTGGAATCAATGCTAATATGACTGTATTAAGAAATGAGGGGTGTGTGCATCTGTGTGTACTGTAAGAGGCATCCCCAGTGGCTATTGATTATCCAGCTGTTGCATGGTGGAGGATATACTATGCCGAGCATGCACCCATGTATGGTTTCACTTGCAAATGAAATCGTGTGTATGCAGCTGAGAATTGCAAGCATGCTTCACTGGTTTGGATTTGAATGTCGTGTGAGATGTTGACACGTGGGCATGACAGACGACCTTTTGATATGCAGTGCTAGACCTCTTCTAGTATGGAATTCGATGAATAAGAGCCGCAGAGAAGTGGAGATTACTACTTCAAGATAGGCTGCGTGCATGTGCAAACACACCTGATGAGTGCGCATACATTTAGTCCAAACTAATCTTTTTCTTTTAAATCTATATTCATTAAAAACATATAAATAAAAAAGTCCTACTGAAGTCTTCTGCAAAACCTGGAAATACTTCATTTCTATCAACTATGGTAAACGTTTTCACGGTTTTGTGAAGACTGTCAAACCATTTGGTTAAGGTTTCGGAAATTTGGTCTTGTTTAATATTGAAAGTCAGCAATGACAAGAGGCTTTAATGTACCTCCACTGTACACCCATCCAGTGTGAGACAATGTGATGCGGTTTAAAGAGCAAGAGACCAAAGAGACATGGAGGTCAGGGTTGAGTCACACATACAACTTTGACCCAGTAAGACTGGAGTCCTGTTTGAGTCGTGTCCTGTTTGACGTGAAATACTTCTCAGATCTCTTCCTTAACCTAACTGCATACATTTGGGGCCTAAACTGAATCTAAAGTGTTTCATTTTAAGCACATGTTAGAAAGGTTTTGCAGCAGGAGGCATTTGAACATCGGCCACAGACGCCAGAGGGCATTTTGTGCATCTGGTTCATAGGCTCAGGCACCACGGGGGCTGCTGGGGACTGGAGTTCCACCTTTCTCCACCCTCTGCAAATTTTCATTCACCTTTTCAACTTTTCTTTTCCTCTCTCCATCAGTGTTACCTTTTCAGCACTGTGGTTCCAAAGGCTATTTTAATTTATATGATATAGTTATATTATGGCTTTTAACCATCCGTTGTCCCACCATTCTTCATAGCAAGGGCGAAGGATGGTAGGCCATAGAAATGTTGCATGAACATGGACTTCTCTGCAAACACAACATATGGCCTTTTAATAACTATTATGCTGTATCTGGAGCTTATCTAAACACTTTATGGCTGACAGTAACTTAACTACCTATTCTAGCCTGACCTTTATTGCAGATGCTCATTTCCCATAACAAACCTGCAAACTAGATCACACACACAAGTCAAGGTCACCTCCTAGAAAGAGGGAGGCTCATCCAGTAGATGTATCAGAGCTCTTCCTCTTTGAACAGCTTTCTGCTGTACTTGAAACACAGGTGGTGAACTGGAAGAGGATAAAGGCTTCATAGAGCTGAGAAGGACGATGATTCAGGGTTGGTAACTACAAGTGACCCCTTTCAAATTACAGGGTACTAATTGAACCTATTTTTTTTATAGATATAAAAATGTTTGGTGCAGATTTTTTCTACTGCTTTTATTGATTCTACTTTGGCATCAAGTGGGTTACTTCATCTTTTACTTTGGACATATCTTACTTTTGCAACAGAGTTTAAATGTGGTTCTTTTCATGTTATCTATGTAAGAGCAAAAATGTTCTAAATGAAATGGTCAGGGGTTCACAAGAGCACCTGGCAACCCTTCTATAAACCTGTGACATTTCCTAGTAGATCAGAGAAGCGTTGAGACTTTGAGAAACGCTGGGGAATACTTTGCTTAATTACTATTTTGGTCAAGTGATGTCTTACCAGCCTTACAATGCCATCTGGTGCCTGAGCTGATACGTTCTCCTATGGGGACACGGATGCTACTTGCCTCATTAAAAATAAAATGGTTGCCATGCTATTTGTGCAGTTAACTGGCATATATTACCCTGAAAGTCAACTGGGAGGCTATGTTTGCTACTGATCCAGGCTGCACGCACACACACACACACACACACACACACACACACACACACACACACACACACACACACACACACACACACACACACACACACACACACACTGCACACCCATTCCAACACCATGCAACTATTTCACGCTCAGCCAACTATGATGAATCACTAATAGCTTCAACCTTACCAAACTTTTCCCCCCAGCTTTTTGGCAAACTGGAAATTAAATAAAGGTATTTGAGAGGTTGTTGCTTTCATTTTAACCAAATATTAACCACGAGTCAGCACCTCTGCTGCTGCAAACAGCTTAACTGATGTCAAAGCCTGCACTGACAAACAGAAATACCTCTCTGAGAAAAGATGCTGCCACATCAACAGCGACTGTCAACAATGCTGCAAATTGACGTCAAAGTCTATTCGTCAGCTGTCAGTTCTTCTGACGTTCCCCTTTGACTCATGAGTGTGGATGTGAAGAGGGGCCAATAGAGAGAGGGTAACTGACAGGGGAAAGGGCAGAAATGCTGCTGATGACACCAATTTATGCAAGGTAACTGGAGGGACAATACAGAGAGAAGCCTACCTGCCCGCCCCAATGCTGAGCTGTACTCTGTGTGTTTACATGAGTGTTTGCATGTGCATGAAATCACAGTGAAGCCGCAGATTTCACCCCAATTTGTGCTCTGTCAAGTGTAAAAACTTCTGTTCTGTCACAGCAAAATGTGTTCAGTGAATACACGCACACACAAATGCTGTCCACAAATGTCACCTGAGCCAAATTATTGTTCCGTAACACAATGTTGTACTGAGTTGGCATGTTCGGTTGAAGCTAAGCTGAAAACAGGATTGACAGTGGACACAATGCACACAAACCCTAGATACACTGTACACTTACATGCACACCAATTCACTGGGCAGCTGAACTAAAACAGCTCTCAGCAGTGCAGTTGGCAGACCTGCAGGTGTGTCCAATCAGGCATCTAACAAAATAAAGAGGGAAAAGATAGAAGCACGATCAGGCCACAGACGCCACTCTTTGTGGCCAAAGCACAAACGAACTCTGGCTGCGTTCTACACAAACTGTCGGAGCTGTATTAGCTGCACGGAGCACACATACACACACAGCTCCTCTTAGTTAGATCAGCACACAAATACACAAATAATTAATGCATTAAATATGTAGTCTATATAGAAGCAATTGAGCTCAGAAACAGCAGATAAGTCCAGCTTAACTACTCTGAACTATGCTTTATATCTTATGAATTACCTTCAACTTTAAACCAAGACCAATTTAATATTAGGTGTATGGTTACTTTTCACATACTCTATGTACTTGTATGTGAAATACTACAATACCAGTTTTCAAAGTATCAAGTACATAATGAGTAATGTGAGTAATGTGGATTTACTATGGACCCTATAGCTCTGATTTTTATATTTTATTTTTATTTTAATTATGATCAGTCAAATGTCCGACAGTCAAGACTGTTGTCCTTCCTCACATGCTTCATCTATATGGCTAGATGAAGCTTGACTTGTGGTAGGAGAGTAAAAAAACAACTCCAGAACAATAGTCAGCTCTTGTGTTTGACCCATGTCAATTTATATTCCAGATATTGTCCAGAAACAAATAATCATTATTATGCCAGAGGATCTTTAATAAGCAGTAGTGTTAAATGTTTGTTCCACAATAGTATTAAACACCACATTTTATGTTTAGATACATTTCTCTATGTTTGTTTAAAACTATCTCACAAAAATGACAGAAACGTGTGCATTTCATCTGCCAAAAATCTTCAATGTGGTTTTAAACTTTTGCATAGCCTATAATATCCTGGTCATTGTTTAGCAGGCATGTTGGATTTCCCTTGTTGCATCATCAAAAAGTTTTTAAGATTTTCAAAATACTTGCTTTTACTCATGTGTAAATTGCACATTTACACTCATGGATTTGCCGAACATAAGGGCTAAGATCAACAGAAAGATTTTCATGAATAATCTGTATTAACTGCATTTATTGCTGGAAATATTAAATGTGCTTTTGCCTAAGAGAAGGGACTTCTTGTTTTGTCCCATGATGCAGCACTGTCCAACAGTGCTGCTCAGTGAGACCCATTTCAGGTTAGTTAGCCTGAAATTCTTTGGCTCTTCTTCATTCCATGACACAATGCTTTATGGATGCTGCATTGAGACTTGGAGGTAGGATTTGTAAGGTGTGGCTCCTCCGTGACCGGCAGTTGTCCATAACTCTGTTTTCTGCTTAAGTTTACACATTGTATTTCAGTGTAAGAGACTGAATTCATCTGTGGAGAACTTATATTGTGAATTGATTTCCAATTCAAAGAGACTTTAAACTGCTAGCATGGAAAAATCAGGAGAGAAAGAAACAAAGCGCTAAAAACAATTAGGCAGTGAAAAAAAACACAGGAGTGGGCAGCATGATTGAAGAGCAAAAACAAAAAAAAAAAGTTACTGTTCAGCTCGAGACTCAGAGCATGACAAACACAACCAGGGATGAAGAAAAATGCTATAAAATAAAGCGTTGGAGATCCACTGTACAGTGAGTGATGGAGACAAGATAACATAAAATAAAACCAAAACTAAAAAACAAGAAGAGGGGTAACAGTAGCATGCACTGGGACGTCAGCATCAGAAGGCACTGCGAGGACACATTTATGGTAAACCTTTTGGAGCATGTAAGGCAGCCTTCATAGCACCACACTGTGTTTTCTAGAGGGCACTTGTCACTATTTCTTCCACATAGTGCCACTGTAGAGCACTGTCATGTTTTACTGTCATCTACCTCCAGGCCATCCAAAAGGGCACTTTTACATTTCACAAGAAGAAAGTGAGTCACCCTTGAAATCTTGGAATAAACTATAACACTGTGATTCACTACGAGATTTTCATCGGTCTGGGATCAACAGAATGTGTAGATTCCTCCTGAAAATATTTTGCATGAATCTGATCTCATCAGTTTAATCAAGAATGTTCTTTTCATCCACTCCAAGAACTTTCCTGTTAAAGCTGCTTAGCAGCTGTAGAGTGAGCAATTAATGTGAGAAGCCGAGGCACTCTGACACAGCCATGTGTCGCATGTCTTGTGGGTGAATAGGTTTGAAATGTGACCTCTTATTATTCTCTGTCTGCACCTAATTCATCCTGTCATCCTCTGCCATGCTACACCACCTCCATCTCCTCCACTTCTGCCTTATTTTTTTTATACTTTCAAGCTTTCCATTCTTTACTTTTAAGCTTTCCTTTCACCTTCTTTGCCTTCAACTCTCTGGTCATCAGCCTCTGCCTCTGTTGTCCTTCCCCTGCCTTATAGATTTCTATTAGTTTTACTTCCCACTGACTTTCACTTTTGTTTGACTTTACAACAGTATGAAAATGGTTTCATTTGTCACACCTATTTGTGTCCTCCTTCTGTTTCTCCTACCTTTTTCATGCTCTCATGATACAGATTTTAAGTCATTCACCATTGGCATCTGGTGTTGGACTTGCTTTTTTCTGAAAAATGGGATTGTTTCTAATATCAGGCACTTGCAACTGTGTCTGGGTGAAAGGCCCAGAGAACAGAGAACACAAAGTGCAGAATTAGCAGGAAAAATCATCAGGATTCATGCTTGATCCCCATTTGTACCTCTGTGGAAAACCATTTTATGATATTGTTAGTGAACCGTGTCTACAAAAATAAAGTGATTTTATTTGACTTGAATCAAACTTTAACGACACCCATTGAGACGGTTAATTTCAGCCTCATAAAAGGGCATGATGCAGAGGTGAAAGCCAGCAGGAGCACGGTTTACAAAAGAACAAGGAACAGGAAAAGTCAGTTAATAAAGTTGCAGGTGATGGAATTAATTTATTTGGCGTTTCAGCACGTATTGTATGACCTCACCTCAGGCGCTAACACAGCCAGCGTCATCAGTGATTTTCATGAAAACTGCAGGCACACTGTGAAATGAATTTATCTGCTAATTTGCAGTTAGGAAGAGAGAAGGAAAAAAAGAAGGGGAGGGGGATACGCCCTGGACTGGTCGCCAGTCAATCACATGGCTGACACACGGACAGACAACCACATACGCACACACTCACACCCAAGGGCAATGTCACCTGACACATAATAATAATAAAATTCAAGAATGTTCAAGAATTTTTATTGTCCTCCACAAATGCACAAAAAAGCAAGTCCAACATAAGATGTCGATGGTGAATAACTTAAAATCTGTATTGTGAGAGCATGAAAAGGTGTGACAAATGAAAATAAAAATGTTTTTCTTTGAAAAAAATTTCATATCATATCTAAAAATAAAAATATGCAAGTTAGGTGGAGTCGGAGGAATGTAGCTTTTTAAACATGATCCAAATCAGTCTTGCACTCCACTCCAATTTGAACATTTGATGCTTTAAAGTGAGAAGTGTGTAATTTAAGACAGACAATATAAAACATTAACACATTGCACCAATCGTGTTTGGTCTGGTATAACTTATGGTCACAGATCTTAACTAATGTTAGCAACCTTTGTAGAGACTGACTTTGATTCTCTTTTACTTGTTCTACAGTTACATAGTAAAATAAAACAAAGAAAAGTATGCTAAACTTAAATGGAATAAACCACTTATTAACATTTACCATTATACTGTCAATGTCATTTATGATCACAGTGGCCATTGAAACAAATAATAATAATAATAATGATAGGTATATCAACCGAGAACCACACATTAAAGAATGAGGGAACTTAAGTGATATTTGGTCTGCAATGTTTAGGTGGGTATTGTGTGTCAAAGAGCATCCACATGATTGCCAGAACCTCAATCTGTGAATCTGTGAATTTGTGAAAACGGAATCTGTGTCATCAGTTTGTGATGTTGTGGCTGATCAGTGTGTTTCCTTTTTGCCCAAAAGGGTGGACACAACATCATCAAGTTTGACAAAAACTGTTATTCAGCTGCTGCTGACACTGTGACACAGAGGCTTTGACTCAAATCTGTGGTCATTTCTGAGACTGCAGTTTGAGTATTTACACCATATTCTGTGACCCATCAGACTCTGTGACCTGAGAGGAGTTTCATCTGTAGTATATTGACACTGCAAACATTTTATCACACTCCCATACTGTATTTTGATAGCTGCTGCCAAAAAATGTGACTTCATAATATTTTGATAGGATCGCAAATGTTGGACGTATGAAAGCAGAGAGTGATGGTTATAGCTGCCAATTTGGTCACCGAGTTTTTTCTGTCCTTCACTGGGAGTATTTAAAAATAGGAAAAGGGAAAACTGTGAATGTATAAATACGACCATGAGCAAGGCCTGGTAATCCACAAGTTTTAAAGTTATGCTGACATAAAGAGAGGCCGTGTACAGGATATACCATTTACCTTAAACCAGGTATGATTCTAAGCTATTATCCAGCTGGTATGATAATCAAATACTGCTTTAACTTGCTTAAAATCTTAAAAGGAGGCACCAGTCAGATGCAGTGATTTAGAATGTGGATGCGGACTTTGTCAGTTGTTAAAATAGATAAGCAAAAACAATAGAAGAGGATGTGGAGAAGCTGCAAAGCAAATGCATTTAATGCTTTCAACTTCATTAATTTTTGTAAATATATGCTTATTAAGAATTTGTTGCCTGTAACATGTTTCAAACACACTGGGACAGGGACAACAAAAGCCTGTGAAAGACACCAGTTTGGAACATTTTACAGTCAAACAGGTTCATTGTTAACAGTTGACAGTTGTTCACAAGCAAGGATGAGGCGAGGTTTGCCACTTTGTCAAAAACACAAATTGCTTAAAGCATATCACTATCGGGCAGCACGGTGGAGCAGTGGTTAGCACTGTCGCCTCATAGCAAGAGGGTCCCAGGTTCGAATCCCGGTCTGGGCCCTTCTATGTGGAGTTTGCATGTTCTCCCTGTGCCTGCGTGGGTTTTCTCCCACAATACCAAAAACATGCACATTAGGTTACTCTACAACCTAGGTGTGAGTGTGAGAGTGTGTGGTTGTCTGTCTTTGTGTGTTGGCCCTGCGATTGACTGGCGACCAGTCCAGGGTGAACCCCGCCTCTCGCCCGTAGTCAGCTGGGATAGGCTCCAGCTCCCCCACGACCCTGACGGATAAGCGGTATAGAAAATGGATGGATGGATATCACTATCGGAGCTCTTAAACGCCACATACAACTGTCGTCAGGAAACTGCAAATGATTGCATTCTGGCATATGTGTTATCCTATCCCAACCTCTGATCACCAGGGAGCAAATCAAGAGTGAGAACACTGTTCCACTTGTCTGCAGCACTAACCACTCAGCTTTGTAGTGGTTTGAGGGCAACAGCACTATACGCATATATGAAGGGACATTTAGTTACCTACATTTAGTTTCCCTGAAAGATGCGTTCAGCAAATGAGCTGCAGAGCTGAACTTCAGAGGTGTGTGTTTCCACATGTTTCCAGTCTTTACGCCGAGGCTAACCACATCCCGACCCCAGCTCTGCAACCAACAGACAGACCTGTGTGTGACAGAAAGTGGTTCAGTGTGTTCCCCAGAATGATGAACCATTCCTCACAGTGTAGTCTTTTATACCTGTGCTTAAATTTTGGACAAAACCTTTTAAACTTTAGATTATTAAAATGATTTGTAATGTGAAATTTTAAACATCAAAGGGACCACCAAATCAAGAAAAAAAAATAAAAAAACAAAAAACAAAAGCTCAGTTATGTATCTTTCTTATACGATCAGAAACAATTTGTATATGTGACTGTACAACTATGGTTTGAGATTGCTAAAAGGCCTCAAAATAACCTGTTAGTCAGTGCTGGGCATGTCGTCCCTGCCTGTGTGTCGAAGGATATTTGAGAAAGCGGGAGTGTTGGAGAAAGGGTGTGTTTTGAAAATAAGCTCCTCTGAGGTAGTCTAATCATCTGGCTGTCAGCAAAGTAGACAGGTATCACAGCGGCGACAGCCACAGGAAATAGATGTTTGCTTTGTTTTGGTTTCTTGAGACCGATTACTCTCCAAACTGCACAGAGGCAGAGGGGAAATAAAGAAAACGTTTCATTTCACTTCAGACGTGTCATTGAGAGGGAAGAGCTCTAAAATAAATCCTTTAAAACCAGTTTACATTTTATCAACTGGAGGGCTTATTTCAGGAGAACAGCCGACAGGCCTTATCAATTTTCATGTTGTGGACCTATGAAGGTTTGCTTTTAAGGTGATACTTATCACTCTTGTCATCAGTGTGTTGAGCATGAGATTGGGATCTTTATTGATCCAAGGCAGCCAAGTCACTTTGGTCTGTCATTCGCTGAGAGCTCACGTTACATTTTCTATTAAGTCAGTTTTTACTCCCTGGTACAAGGAAGTGCTTTGATCCATAAGGGTCTAAAGCTAAGGTTTTGTCCTCAAGCAGTCCATTAGTTAGGGTTTAGGATATGCAAAGATGTCTGGGAATTTCTGTGTGAAAGAAAAAAAAACTACTCTTGGAAGCATCAGTGTGTAAGTGCTGAAGTTTAGCTTTGGAGAATACATTTTTTTTTTTTAGCATATAGCATCATCATTAATTCCCTGGGGATTTTAAGTCAGGGTTCAGTGTCATGTCTCTATGATGTCATATCTCTTTACCAGGGTTTTACTTCACTGCTTTTTTTTTATGTTAAAGTCATGCCCAAGTCATATCGTGGTAAAGAAAAAGTGGATGGGAACGGATTTCTTCTAATGGACGGATATATAACAGAGTGAGACATCCACTTGACATTCACCACATCTGTGTTTGTTAGCACCATCCGGTAGGCCCCCTGGGAATTGACTCCTTAACAATGATAGTTACATACCAGAAATATGGACAAAATTTAAAGAATTTCAAAGAAGAAAAACTGCACCTCTGTCTCAGTGAAGTTCCTATTCTGACACAAAAATTGGAAAATGAAACATAGGCCTTTTTTGTTTATTTTCTATTTTTAATGTCTATAACAATGTTTTAAAAACGGAAAGAAAACTGTTTCCCACTTAACTTTGTCCTCAAAAAACAATTTTGTGTTGTTTACTAATGACAGATTTTCATTCGGTGAATCAAACATGAAAAATTCAGGTTCCATTACTAAATGTAATGTTGTTATCTTTGATATCAAAAGATGAACTCACTTAAGGATATACTCCCTGTTGTGGCATAAGGGGACAGCAACACTTGTCTTCATATATAACATACTATGCCTGAGTGTGGGAAGCTGTTGTTAGCCTCACTCACCTGCATCACAAAAATTTGTGTTTTAGTAACTGGGACATTAACTCTGTATTTGCCTTTGCTAGTGTACCCTAAAGAATCAAAGAAAATAAAATAAATGTTATGCTGGTGTGGCTTCTCTTATTAGCTGTCGTATTCATTAATGTTTTCAACATCCAAGGCTATGCTCTGTTCGAATGTAAGTTAGTCTACTAGGTTTCTATGTCTTGTCAAAAAAAAATAGTGATAATAAAATGAAATAAAAAATCCACCTGAGATGATAATTGTTTCTACTATCTTTTATCATTGGGTGTATTTTCAACCATAATTCCACTCTATGTCACCTGTTTCACACTTCTACAGGTTAAACAATGGAAACAAAACTCACCTCTCTAATTTAAAGCCAGCAAAACACTCCCATCAACTTTGATAATCGGTAGGTAAAGTTCTTGATATAGCTGTTAGTGTTGCACAGCTTTGTTTATACATTTGGAAAAAATCTGCAAAAAATTGCAGCCAATTAATTTTAAAGATAGAGAGAAATTATATGGGTGTGCGTAGTCTGTTAAGTCTGATAAAATAGATTACTGTGCATACTGCACACGGACCATTATCTTGCACTTTCTGTGCTTATTTATAGACTGGACACAGCTGACTCAGTGTTATAGCTGATGTTAATAATGCGTGAAGGTTACATCCATTTCTATTTAACTGTGGGACAAAACCATTAACAAAATTGTTTTCAGATTTCTGGTTCAAAAGAACAAATCAATCAAAACAAATGCACACAGGTTGAAAAAAGTCTTGGACTTCACTTGCATCAATGTTCCTTAAATGTCAGAATTTAGTCTTTCCAGCCCAAGTCTTTTTCCTCTCTCCTTCTTTAAAGGTGGCTCAGATCAGTCCTCTTGTGTGATGGCTCCTAAATAGCTTGGCAGCGCAAGAGCAGATAGTTTTGTGAGAATGACAAAATGACACTCTGAGCACCTTCAATCCTGCGTATAAATGTCTGCTTAGATAATCCTTTTAAAGTGCCTTTTCCCACCTTTAAACATAATATAAGTCACTGCACACCACAAAGTCTGTCTCTGTTCCTTCTCCTATTTACCTGCCATGGCTGTCAAGCTTAATGTGAGCACTAGAGAAACAGCAGGGAGAATCAGTGTCAGTAAGTCAGCTGACCTGTTGGGAGGATTATGCAGGTTTGAGTGTCCACGGATTCTTGGTTTGTATAGGCAAGCAGCATAATATCAGTCGTTTATCTGGATTTACGTGCGTGCAGTACGTGCGCCTAATTTGCTGCATGTCAGACAGCGTGATCAGCAACACTGGGGCTCCACAGGGAACTGTCCTCTCTCCCTTCCTCTTCACCATTTACACTACAAACGTCAAGCACTGCACAGAGACCTGCGATCTTCAGAAATTTTCTGATGACTCTGCAGTGGTTGGGTGTATCACTGGGGGGGATGAGAGAGAGTACAGGACGGTAGTGGACAACTTTGTCACATGGAGCGGGAAAAACCACCTACAGCCCCACACAGAAAGGAAATATATGAACATATATCCAAATATATGCAGAATATATGTTGCCTGTATGCCATATTTAGGGTCATATATGTGCATGTATGTGGATATATAGGAAATATATGTGTCATAACTTATATATATCCACATATATGTCACAGTCAGGTGCATATATGTCATACATAATGCCTTATATCTCACTTTATTTGCAAATGATGTAATGTGCATATATGTTCAAACAAAATGTATTTATGATTGTACTTATTTTAATTCAATGCAGATTGAGGTTTGTAGAAGAAAATTCAATGTATAAGACAAAAGCTTTTGATTGTTTTATTGCATACAGCAATTTTTAAAGTGGCCTCACACTCTGTCATCTATCATCAACTCGATCCATATTGCGGGCGAACTACCGACTCATAAAGCTGAACCGAGACACCCGGTGTAGAAGGCTATAGGGGTCGAAAATGTGACGTAGCGGAGTGGGAAAACCACAATGTATTGTGGGGTTTGGGCACATATGTGTGTATATATGGATATATATGTACATATAATTGAAAAACATATATGCAGGGAGGCAATTTTGAATATGTGCATATATGTTGGAAAATATATGTGGCATAGATGAAAAAACATAAATGTTCATATATTTTCTTTCCGTGTGGGCCTCAATGTGACAAAGACCAAGGAACTGGTGGTGGACCTGAGGAGGACTAAGGATCCAGTGACCCCTATCAACATCAAAGGGGACACTGTGGAGGTGGTAGAAGAGTACAAATACCTGGGGGTGTACTTGGATCAGAAACTTGACTGGTGCAAAAATGTGGACACTGTTTACAGAAAAGGCCAGAGCCGCCTCTATTTTCTGAGGTGACTGAGGTCCTTCAACATTTGCAGGACTCTTGCATTTCCCTTGGGATCAATAAAGTATCTATCTATCTATCTATCTATCCATCTAGGACGATGCTGAGGATGTTCTATGAGTCGGTGGTATCCAGTGGCATCACATATGCTGTTGCCTGCTGAGGCAGCTGTCTGAGGGTGAGGGACACTAACAGACTCAATAGAATCATTAAGAAGGCCAGCCATGTTGTGGGAGAGGAACTGGACTCTCTGACGGTGGTGTCTGAGAGGAGGATGTTGTCCAAAATAAGGACTATAATGAATATACTGAAATCATTTCTGCCTGTCGCCATCAAACTGTTAAACTCTGCACTGTCACAGACACATATACTATACAATGTATATATGCACAGACACACGTTAATACCTATATTTTTGATTTATATTTTTATATTTTTATATCTTTCACTTTCTTTCTTGGTTGGGAAAATTGCAAGTGCAATGTCTGTACAAAAAAGAATTTCCCCTCGGGGATAAATAAAGGAATTCTGATTCTGATTCTGATTTTTCCAAGGAGTTCCTATTATAAAATAAAAAAAATACTGATGTACCTGGGGGTACTGGTTCATCCACTGTATATTAAAGACACAGGGCATTTCCATCATACATGTTTTCTGCAAACCATAAAAAGGGGACTCATTATATCAATTCAAAACACTTCAGGTTAGAAGAACTCACATTTATGAGTTCTGAGATAGCCTGAAAATAATTTAAAAAAAATAATAATTTAATAAATAAAAACTTGCACAAAATTTCCTTTTGTTTTCACTTTACTTATCATTTTACTCATTAATCTGTAATTTCCCAGCCTGGGATCAATAAAGTACATCTATCTATCTATCTATCTATTTATCTATCTATCATTGGCGTCCTTCTGCACTGGTTCACAGGTAGCCTGTTTGAGTACTTGAGTGTCATACACAGCAGTAACAACATGTTCTAATTTGTTCTATGTTATTTACTAGTTTCTAGAACTAATGCTCAAAATTAATAATGTGGCACATTACACAGTCAGTCTGTCCAACAAATGGTTGCTACATTACATGTTCTCTTGATAAACTAATTACTATGTTGATTGCATGCTTAGATGTGTATACAGTATGTGTATTGAGGGGTGGAGACAGGGACTTTTCTTCCATCAGAAGTGATGGTTTTCACCACCAAACCAAACTGGATAACAAATCCTGAGAGATCCCTCTATTTTCCATGGTGGAAATTTGACTCCAGCATTAGCATACTAATCAAAACAGGACCATTTCTGCAAGAACTCACTGTTACACACAGCCAGAGATGGCACCCTGCTCCAGGGATGATGGTACTCAGCAGAAAAAAATAAAAAAACAAAATAAAATGTCCCCCCCTCTAAAGATTGTGTCAGTTATATTACCTTAGTGTACTTAAAGTGCAGGAAATTGTAGTACCTGCTGTATATATGCTTGATATAATTATAGAACCAGTTGATGGAGTTGAAACCTGGAATGGATCTCCGCATTTAGTGTATCTTACAAGAGTCAGTGGTCAAAATTGATTCATTCAGAGATTCTTTATCTCATGTATGCATCGACCCTTGCAATGTACTTATGAAATTATGAAATTACAAAGTGTTTAACAAGTAAACACAGGAGAGTGTCCATAAAGACTACTGAAAAATATATTTTAAAACTTTTAACATTAAAAAAGAAAGAGGCACATAGATAGAGAGTGGAGGACAGAGACTAAAGCAGTAATATGATATTCTGTTTTAACTTTAAAAGAGTGTGATATCTTCATTCAGCCAGCAGACGTCCTCTAACCTCATCCTCTGAATCAGTAATAAGACACAGCTGAAGAGTGAATTTAATGCAGTCAAATCTGATGCAACAGTGACACAGACCACAACTTAGAGTAGCTGATCAGTCTTGGCTAAGAAAGGACAAGAGGATTACATGATACAGAGAGCAACCCGGTACATGCAGCTCTGTGTCTGAAGATCATATTCATGGAACTAAAAAGGGCTTTTTAGCGGGTGCAGCTGGGGGCGAGCGATACGGGTTTGTGCTAAGAGATAAGCGTTTTCTGACATGGAATATCATGAAGGCTGTGGAGGAATGAGTAGAACACTGTGTTAGAAAAGAGCAGTGGGTGCACTGAGGATCATGTATCATCAGGTGTGGACAGTGGAATCTAAGGCAATGTGATGACTTATGATGATTCATATATGCTTACACCATATTATTTAAGGCCAATACTGGCATGAAGTCCCTGCTCTTGCTATGAAATTGATCTGAAATCAACAAAAACTGACAATTACAGGGGAAAAAAGTCAGATTAATCAAAGGTAAAGCACAACTCTCTTTTACAATCACCCATGGGTTTTGAGGGTTGCAGAATCCGCCGCCTCCCCGCAAGAGGCTGGGCTCATCCCCTGAGAGATCGCTCGTCTATCACAAGTTTTAAGAGGGCATATGCTTTTGGGCTTTCCCCTTTCCTTTAGGATGCTATGTAGCTATTAATGCATGCATGCTAATGGACCATCCCATCACATTGGCAACAGTCCCTCCCACCTCACTTGTAGGCAGCTGTTCACAAGGAATTAGAGGGTACAAACAAAGCAGCCAGTTTTTCTGTTGACTGCAAGAACTTACACAAAGGTCTTCATCTACTGCCTTTATCTGAAGATGTCATGGCCCAGTGAATTAAGTTTATTTTTGATATAAATAAATACATATATATAAATATATATTTGGGGGCAGCCATGGCTTAGAGGTTGGAGAAGCGGCTTGTGATCGAAAGGTCGCTGGTCCGATGGGCAGGAAAAATTTGAGTGTGGTGGAGTGATAATGTCCCCCCCCCCCATTAGCCGGCTGATGTGCCCTTGAGCAAGGCACTTAACCCCCAATATATGCTCCCCGGGCGCTTGATGCAGCCCACTGTTCCTTTGTGTTTCACTGCATGTTGCATGTGTGTGTGTTTCAGTCAGTGATGGGTTAAATGCAGAGAAGTAATTTCCCAGCTTGGGATTAATAAAGTGACTAAAAAAGTAAAAAAAAAAAAAACTACATCTGGAAACTCTTGTGTGAGCAAACCATTTTATTTCAGAATCCTTTGAAGAAATTAACAACAGTAGAGGCAGGACAAAAATAACTGTAAGCATGAAAGTGTAAAGTATTGATATATATTTAGCATACATTGTGTATAAACTGTGACTATAAGCCCAACTTCAGTCTTGTCTTGTCTATTGAGGAACAGTCAAGACAAACTTTGTGAATGTTAAGCCTCATCTGAAGTCATCTAAATAACGAGAGTAATAGGTGCAGGATTCTGGTAATTTTTTACGTTGCTACTTGTGTGTTTAAATACTGCAGCTCGTCCAGCATTAGCTTTGTTGCTATAAAAATCCTGTTTTCCTCTGAAATCCTTGCTTGCTTCCTTGAGTGTGTTGGTGCTGTATGTAAATTTGCTTGATAGAGGAATTCATTTGCTCACCAACGTAGTGCAACTTTGATTATCAGCAATGTAAAATGTGAGTATTTCAAACCCCAAAAAAGAAATAAACAAATTAACAGCTGAAACATGGCAGCCCTCTAATATCCATGTATTTAGTGCACCTCGATACAACTTTGATAAGCATCCAGTTAACTTGCTGTTAACATTACTGGCATTACAAGAAAGTAAGGCTACAGTTTAAACGAATCACATTCCAGCTTTAATATGTGTGGTGGTGTTTGCTGGTTTAGAATCAGTTATTATGGTGATGCTCATGGGAGGAGTGCAACCAGCCAGACTATGATAATGACAGATGATACTGATTCAGGCCTGTGTCCTAACCAGTCAGAAAAAAAGCATGCATTTTTTTGAACACGTAACAACATATTTTAGTGGACACCTAAACGAAAAGTATGATCATGAATATGAAAGATTTTGATCACAAAGTGGCCTCTTTAATATACACAGAAAGCCATTCATCCTTTCATCCTTCTGGAGAACAAAGGAGGCAAAAGCCAGGAAAATCCAAGAGTTTGCACGGTGGAGCTGCGTGCAGTGAACGAGCATGGGAGGCAAGAGTGGACCTGGACAGAGAGGTACAAAGTCAGTTATCATGGAAATCCAAAAATTCTCAAGCTAATTCACAAGAAGCCCTTGGCCTGAACGTGTAAGCACTGAGAGAGATGGTACGATCTGGCGGAGATAGAATGGAAGAGTTGGTCTTTTATTCAGCAGACGGGACGTGGAGTTGATTGCAGATGATGATTCACGGGTGTGCAGGTGAGGAGGGAGCAGAAGAAGGTAGGTAACCACTCCCAGCTCCAGAAACACAGGCACACACAGATAAAAGACATTAGTGAGACAGACGAGAACAAAAAGGGAAAAATGAGGAGAGTACTGACAAATCCTGCAGCACTTTAATGCTTCTAACGTATATTTATGTTCTCTGGCATTATAAAGAACCCATTAAGAAATAAAAATAAGTATTAATGTCTCCAGGCAAAATTCAATCAGTTCAGAGTTAAGAGATGGCTTTAACTTTTGAATTCATGCTAAAATCATGCATCTACTATCACAAAGTCCTGCTGCTCAAGAGTCTGCTTAAACGCAGACCAAGACCAGCCTTTTCAATCTAGAACTTCACTGGAGAACTTGTTCATAAATCAATGAAATTGTTTTGATTTTAAATTGCATTTGCATAATAGAACATCACTTTGCTTTTCCTTTTGAATTAACTAATTTCATTTTCTCTTGAAGAAAAAATTGTTTATAAGATTAGCTTAGTTAGTTAAAAGTCCAAAATATAGCTAAGTTGGTGCTGTCATACTTTAAGAATATGGTTAATTTGTATATTCTTATGCAATAAACGAAAAATAGTAATAGAAGTTACACAATACATACTTACTTTTTTATGTTGCACTACCTTGGAGAGGATGAAGCTGTCTCAGTTTATTTCTGATCTCAACCAACAAAGACAACACATCCTGGTGACCTGCAGAACTATAAGTAGCAACAATGAGCCACATCACGAGGTGCAGTCATTGTAATATCATTCAAAGAGATTGTTTTGACAATGCCTTACTTCTGTCCTGATCATAATATAATTGATGAGATGAAGTAGTAGTGCCAACGTTCCTCCGGACAAAGTATTATCAGTTAACACCTCTTGTGGTCCCAATTTAGGCTGCTGTTAAGGTGTCAGGGTGAGAAATGGGCAGGCTTAGCATCCCTGTAGGGGTTATTAAGTGGCCCAGCACAGAGCATCACAGCTCCCCAGTGACTGATGGAGACACAAAAACCCCTGTCTGACACACACTTTAATGAAGGCTGTCTACTCTTTTACTGTGAAATGTGAATATGGCCAGTGGACATTCTCATTAATATTTTAAAGGAGCTGTGAAGCTTCGATGCATGCCACTGCAAACTGTTTCTGAGACTGAACAAGCACCAACTGGGAAAGAGAGAAGAGAACAACATCCAGACATCTAATAAGAATTAACTGTGGGCAGAAATACTTTAACTCTGTAATTTGGACTCAACATTCTTGAAAGTCAGGGATGTAGGGGAAGTCGTAAACCCCTCTAAACTCAGTGTCCTTGCCCTTTCATTTATTGAGTCTTCCATTTTAGTCTACACAAATATGTAAAATGGAAATTTGTAATATGCATAATGTAATGTAATGCAATGTAAAATGGACAGTTACACTGAATGCCTTGAAAGTGGGAAATGCTTTTAACGAAGCTAACAGTTATCACACATTTGTAGTAGTTGTAGTAGACAGTTGTCGATGTGTTAACTTACTGTCCTGTTAATGATCAGGCGAAGCTAACAAAGTAACAAGTTAAATGACTTACCGTTAGGAACATCAATAGGATATGACTTTATCTTCCCACTATTGAATGAAATGGAATAGTGAAGTTGAATAGTTGAACAAAATGGCAGGGGGACTAAACATTAGAGAGAAAATAGTGAGAAGTTCCTTAAGCTGTTATGACTGTCCTAGCCCAGATACCTAGCATGTTAATGGGTAATTTGGCTGCTACAGGAGTCTACTAGTGTGTTAATTTTAGCATTCATCTGAAGTACATGTCAGAAGCTTTCTCTCTGCTGGAAATACTCCATTTTGTTTAGGCGAGATGTGACAACTCGTTAGAGTGTGCAGGACTACGAGGAGGACTCATCAATTATTTTTCTTTGATATCAATACTACATGCATTTGGACCTATCCGCCATATCAAGGAAAGATTGCAAAGCAATATGCAGACAAGCAGTACATTAGTACAACACAGCTACACTTCATCAACAACACAACCTCTCGCTTGCTGCAAAGTCTCCAGATAATGACCAGTTCTGTTCACACATGGGCTTAGTTGAACATTAAATTAGTACAATTAGGGAATTGGCAAGGGGAAGTCCAGTTAATGTCTTGCAACGTTCAGGGTAGCAGTAACATATGTGAAGGCTTCAGAGAGGTGCTAGCATGGCCATAGACCAGGAGTTTTCAATGTCTGACTGCCCCAGGCAAAATTAAGACAACTGAGACAAATAAATAAGTCCAAAATCATAGATGATTCACTAAGCCAGCCCACAGCAACAAAGGTTGCAAAAGAAGTCGTGTAGGTACGTAGGTGGGTGACCACTGGGTAAGTTTGGCCAGATCTTCTTCAGAGACGACATTTTAACAAGTCACAGCAGGAACGCACAGGTGTAAAAAAAAAAAAAAGCATGATCAGCAGGGTTGTGGTATTGTTTATGTTGACACACACTGTCATGGCTTACTGGGACATTTGAAATGAAGAATGGAGTCAAAATGTCTGCTGGTGAGAAGACCTATAGTAATTGGTGCGTGAATTAGCAAAAAAAAATGTATTTACATAGAATATAGAAACAGCATAGTTTGTCCTCTCCAGCAACTTGTTTTAACAGGAAATCTCAGCTCAACCTACATTCAGTAGAAAGTTGTGGTGCAGAAAAGTAAGTAACAATGTAATGTTTGACAGAAATTGAATGTTCAAATATTTCCCAAAAGTGAATCAATGCACACCAGGGGGGTCATATAAACATTCCTCAGTAGCTTGTGGTTATTAAATAGAAATATGTGTGTCAGGTTTGACTTTCACTTCACCTTCTATAAAACTTTAACTTTGCAGTCCCAATATATTTTGGCAGTGTTTTTGCTCCAGAACGAAATGGAGAACCTTCACTTTCAGCTGCCCGCTCTGTCCCTGAGGAGGTCACAGTTTTTCTTGACTCGCACATGACAGATCACTGAGGTAACCTCTGTGTGTTTGAGCCTGTCAGACCGTCACTAGAGTTTACAGTGCCATAATGACATGAGCCCTCCCCTTCCTCTTCCTCACCTACTGGCGGCAGCCAGGACTTCCTTTGGGAGAAGGAGAGAGAGAGAGAGATGAGAGAGGAGTGATAATGATGTGAAAAAGCGCCCTGACCTTGGGATGATTGGGATCATCGTTGCGTGGGCCTTGTCTCTTGGCTACAGCTGGGGTAAATCTCACATCGCATCTTTACTCAGCAAACTCACATCCTGTCAGACGAGGAACATGCTTGAGTGGGCTCAGAGGCCGCCATTGTTTTTCTTACAGAGTGACAAGACATCTAAACTTACCACCACAACAAGGAACAGTTTTACCACACCACTGTGTCAGGCTAGCACTGGTTGGCGATTGGATAGTGTATTGATGATTGAAAGAATAATGAGCATTTGTTTTTTGCTGTGCCAATTTAATTTACTAACTCAGTATCAGTATCAGAACTAAGATTTCATATAAAGTATGTTTTCTGTATATAGCATCAAACCTAAAGGTATCTTGTTAAACTTTAGACATGTGAACACTTTCCAGGACACATTTTTCTTGTCTTTATTATACAGAGACTCAACATTCCCCCATGAGCAACCCCTTATTGACAGTGGCCAGAAATTTTGCAGCTGTCAGAAAGTACGGCGTCATTGACGCAGGGAGAGCAGATCCTCAGAGGGAGGGAGGCAGAGGTCCAAAAATAATATTCTTTTAATAAATCAAAAAAACTCAAAACAGGCACACACTTACTGTGGCACAAGGATCACTGTAAATAAATGTCCAAGTTCCAAACAAAATGGGTAATGGCACACTGACATAGCTTACTGAGAAACTTGAAGATAAGGTCACTTATTTTTTATGACAAAAATTTCAAATGTAAGACCAAAACCAGGATGGCACTGTGGTGCACTGGTTAGCGCTATCGCCTCATAGCGAGAGGGTTCCCGGTTTGAAGCCCTTCTGTGTGAAGTTTGCATGTTCTCCCTGTGCCTGCGTGGGTTTTTCCGGGTACTCCGACCCCAGACTGTGAGACTTGGCCCCCACTTCTCCTCCACCCACACGCTGAGCATCGGCTCCCCACAGGGCTGTGTGCTGAGCCCCCTCTTGTAGTGCCTCTACACCCACGACTGCAGTTCGACCCATAACAACAACCAAATCGTCAAGTTTACTGATGACACTACAGTGGTCGGACTCATCTCAAAGGGTGATGAGGCAGCGTACAGAGAGGAGATCCTGAAGTTGGCAGCCTGGTGCTCAGAGAATAACCTCTCTCTGAACACCAAGAAAACCGAAGAGATTATGATCTACAGTATGAAGCCGGGCCTCTAACTCACTTAGCCTCGCCTCCAAAGCTATGAATAACCTACACTTTCTACACATCTCACTCTCACTAAAGGAGGCAGAGGAATAGCTAAACATTTCATACAGAGGGAGAGCGAGTGGAAGAAGCCTTGCTAACACTAAGCTGAGCTGAGCTGAGCTGAGCTGAGAGACAGAGACAGAATGGGGATTGGGAAAGGAAAGAATCCAGAGGATCGTGCAGTTAATAAACTTTTCCTAAAGTGCTTGTGTACTTATTTGTCAAAAACCAACCAAAGAACACAGATCAAAACACGTAACTGGCATCAAAGGAACTGCATTAAGCTGGTTTCAGTCCTATTTATCAGATTGATCTCAATTTGTTGCTGTTGCATCGTTCATACTCAAAAAAGTGAAGTCATGAAGCTCTCCAAGGTTCTGTGCTCGGGCCAGTTCTATTCACCCTTTATTTGCTCCCCATTGGTGATAGTGTATGGAAACATTCCATGCACTTTCACTATTATGCAGATGACACACAATTGTACTTGTCAGTGAAACCAGATGAAACAGATCAGCTAGCCAAACTTCAGACATGTCTTAAAGACATAAAAACCTGGATGACTTGCAATTTTCGACTTCTAATTCAAAACTGAAGTTATTGTTATGGGCCCTAAACAGCTTAGAAACAAATTATCTAATCATATAGCAACTCTAGATGGCTTAACCTTGGCCTCAAGCTCCATTGTAAGGAATCTAGGAGTTAGTTTTCAAAGTACCTTCTGGATATTTCATCATTATCATTATCTATAGTTCCAATACTGGTATATTGCTGTTGCTATGCATTTCTGTTTGTGTGCTCCTTCTTTTGCTCCCCCGCACCCCCAACCCAACTGGTCAAAGCAGATGGCTGCCCACCTAGAGCTGGGGTCTACTCCGAGATTTTTGCCCTCTAAAAGGCAGCTTTTACTGTCCCCAAAGTGCTTGCTCATGGGGGGAATGCTGGGATCTCTGTATTACAAAATTGAATTAAAGAGTATGGTCTCGGCCTGCTCAAAATGGAAAATGTCATGAGATAATTGGCACAATATATAAATAAACTGAATTGAATTGAACTGTGAGGGAAAAAAACTATGTAAGACCAATGACAACATGTTTTTGCTATTGTAAAAACCCAGGTGCCCCAGACCTTCACAAAAATGTTTGTCTTTATCCAAGAATGTGAAAATAGCATAGTGGACAGAGTGTGTACAGCAGTGATCTTTAAACCTTCACTGCTTCAACATTTCCACTCTCAACCCCACCTCTCCCTTACATCACCCTCCATTTCTTGCACTGGTAATGAATAGAGGAGCTGCAAAGGCCATGGTGGTTTTGAGAGGAGGCGCCAGGGCAGCCCCCAACGGTACCCAGGATCACAGGAGTCATTACCCACTGTCGGTATCGATCTGCTAGCTTCTGCTCTCCCACATCAGCGTGTGGTGTCAGAATTTCATTTCTGGCTCTTTCTGCCCCCTGTCTCTCCCCATGTAGACTGTGTGTATGCATATATGTGAATATACATGGCATATACGGATATGTCCTTATACTGTATGTATATAATGTATACAGAAGATATGCTTTACATATCGGATTTCCAACACCTAGTTCTATTTTCCCTCACAGGAATTGTGCTACTGTGGGAACACAATTAACCTCTCTCTCTCTCTCTCTGTCAATACCGTCCAGAGGAGCAGCCTCCAGACACAACTCACAAGGTGAAGCTGGAGGAAGTGATGGAGCAGAAATTACTGTACACGATGTAACACTGCTATTTTCTGTAATGTACCTTGAGACAGCTGGACTGAATCAGTCCTGCTGAAATGGTCATCTCTGTAAGTGTGCACCTATGGCCTCTTTATGATATGTTACCAATTCACTTGACAGTGTTAAAAGGTTCATTTGGCACAAAATACAACAAAGATCACTTTTTTAAGTTGATCTCACGGTATCTGTTGTACACCTGTTTCCACTAACATTAGATTTATGTTGTCACATCATCTGTGTCAGTTAGGCACTGTATAAACATTTTCAGGGGAAGGTGTGGCGTCTTTTGCTATTCACTGAAACCAGATTTTTTTTTCTTTTTGCAAGAAATAGCAAAACTAGATGACAACTTTTTAGAGTTGAATCTAAGATGGTTCCATTAATTTGACTGGCATACACCTCTGTGATACTCAAATGCAAACCTGATTCCAGTGGGCTGATTTTTCTTTATTTGACTGCAGACCAGGTTGTGGTGGCCTCACACCTGAGCCAAGGTTGTGATGAGAACTGGGTGTCATCTCCTGACCTGTTTACTTACATCTATGTGAGCATTATACATTTAAGACTTACTGTAATTTGATCAGTGTACCAAATTGTTTCAAAGTGTGTGTAAATGAATGAAGGACACAGTGCCATGTTAACACTCTATATGTACTTTTTGACATAACAGTTACATAGTCCATGAATAGATGATTAGTTGATTTATTTGCCAGATCCAAGTGTTGTAGGCAACAAGCATAAAAAACTGTGTCTATTTACTGCTGTAATTAGAATACATCTAACACTGATGTAATATTTGTCTGGAACACATGCTTACATTTAGCCAGTCATGTAATCAGGAGACCTTGTGCCATTTTACCCAAGGAAAACCATCTGTGGTCATTTAGGGGCTCTGCAAAAATTATCAGGGGTAGAATGAGTGAGTAAAGGAGCAGACCTATGTGATTTTTATTTCATATCAGAGAAGGTTCATTTTGTTATTACTCTTTTATCCCCAAAATTTAGTTTCAATATGAACTTTTCTTTTCAAAATTATTGTTAAACAATTTTTACTCTAAAAATATGGGTTTTAGCGTGGACCATGGATCATTCAAGGTGTAATTTATACACAGAGGATAATGATACTCTATTTCAGTTTTACTGACCCCATCATGAGTACCGTATTTTTCGGACTATAAGTCGTTCCGGAGTATAAGTCGCAGAGATCAAGAACAGACATTACATCTTGAACGGTAAATTATAGTAATAACAATAGATTAGAGAACAACGGGCTGAATGGGTGTCTGGTATGTTAATGTAACACATCAACAGATATTCAGATAACTATAACATAAACAACATAAGTTTACCAAACCCTGTTCCTCTAGCTGTGGTCATCTAGCTTTTAGCCCACGATTAGCTTTTTTTGGTTTTCTTCATTGCAGTTAGAGTATCCTCCGCTTTTCGCCAGTCCCTCACAAGTTTCTCGCTAACTACAAACTTTCTTTCAGCTGCTCCATTACCGTTTTCGGCTGCATATTTCACTACTTGCAGCTTGTAATCTGCAGGTTATGATTTTCTTTTTGGGTCATTTGTGTTCAGTCTTTCTCAGTTGTCTTTATAAGTTTATGTTTAAATTAAAATTTTTCGGTGGTACTGGAGCGTAGCAGATACTGGCACACCAGCCTAGAGCGCCCCCTCGCGACTGTCAGCGTGAACATGTGAAATTACCGTATATATTTTATTATATAAGTCGCACCTGAGTATAAGTCGCAGGACCAGCCAAACCATGAAAAAAAGTGCGACTTATAGTCCGAAAAATACGGTATTTTGTAACTAGAACCAATATATTTCTGTTCGGAGAAACACATAATATACTTGATATTAATATTTGTTAGGGCTGTCAAAACGCCACAATTAATTAATGTGGACAATTATTTTACTGCGCAGTTATTTTTATTTTAATAATTGTTTTTAAAGTCTGTCGCTCACTAGCTATCTAATCGTTGCTCACTTGTTCACAAAAAAAAAACTGCATTAATGCACGATAAAATAAAAAATAATAATTGTCGGCTTAATTAATTATCGCATTAACTTATTATCGTGTTCACGTAATAATAACACGTTGACTTGCACAGCCCTAATGCGTTAACGTGGTAACGTTTTAACAGCCGTAATATTTATTACAGATTTTTCATTAGCCAGCCAAACTAATAGCAGAATGCAGAATAATAAAAAACACAGGAGGTTATGTTGGAGGTTAATTATGATAGAAAGACATCTGTTCGTAAACAAATAGTTTATATAGCACTTTATCAGTAATGATTAACAATTTTTTCTCCCATTCACCCATTCACACATACACTGACACACTGATAGGAGTGAGCTACCATTCAAGGTGCTGGCCTGACCATCAGGAGCGATCTGGGGTTCAGTGTCCTTCCCAAAGACACAACCAGCAACTCTGTGAACAGTGGATGACCAAGTCCAACTCCTGAGCCACAGCCACCCCTAAATATGTTAAGCTACAACAGCATCTGATATACTGTGTGTGTGCATGTGCATTTTTTTTAACTAATCCAAACTCAGGAGGCCGACATTATTTATTTAATTACAAATTAAGAGTAGTTGAACTTTAGAACTGTTTTGGCTACTCTACTCATCTGTGTGTCAGTTGAAAATTAAAAATGTAGCTGGCTGTATGCAAACAATTTCTCCTCCTATATAATAACAGTACAATAGGTGTTCTGATTAGGATAAATATATATATATATACATATAATTAAAAGCAAGACAGCTTTTCACAGCAGAACAAATACTGTGTGTAATCAGGTGACTTAATTATATTTGAGCTGAGCCAACCACACATGTCGTGTGATGTGTTGGTAAATTATATAGATATCACTATAACAGCACCTTGAATAGTGACTGGATTAGGTAGAAGATTAGGATTTAAGGCTCCAAGGTGTTGTAACACTGATGTGTTCCTGTAATGACTGCTGCAGGCTGAATCCTCTCACTGTTGAATGAGGACACCTACTGGCACTCAGCTCACCTCCCCTATTACCTTTGCCTCACATCTCTTCCCAGCCTTCACTTAAAACCCCTATCGGAAGCTTCATGTCACAGGAGATCACAGTCAGTGGCAGAAAGGACTTAGCATCAGGGCCTCAAGCAGCTTTCTGTCCCCACTTCCCCACATGAGTATAGTAAACAAGCTGATTAGATAATGCATCCAACATCTTTTAAGACCCGCTTTAAGCACAGATCCCATGACTAATGAGACATTGAGCCCCTTTGCACATATAATAGCTCGCCAGCATATAATACTCTTTTTGTTGTTGATTTTCATCTTTTTGTTGTTGTTTGATGTAGTATTTATACAAAATTCCACCACACTACTAAATATTGTAGTAGTATGGTATAATATTATAGAACATGATCTGACATGCTTATAATATTTTCTGAAAGCAGAGTTTTTCTGCTGTTCTGATTTACATTTCAATTGTATTTTACCTTAAGATTTTAATTACATGTAACTATTGCCTTAGTATGTGTAAAACAAATAATGCAATTGGCTGGCAGAAATGTTAACACCTCACCTCACCTCACCTCACAAAGGTCTCAGTCAGACCAGTTATTAACAACACATGCACCCAAGACACATTGAGCCAACACTGATTTCTGATAACTCAATTCTCATTCGGAGGAGGACTGGGCCACATATGACCACATTCTTTTCACAGTGTGTGAATAAGTCCTTGGCCACACTGAAGGACCGCCTATTCATTTGACGTTCTCTGTGAAACACCAAGGAGCCCCAATAAGAGGCAGAATTTATTACACACTGTCTGATTTCCATGTGGTTCACTGTAATGCAAATTACTTGTTCACTTTTGGGCCCATGGGGCCCCTGACTCATTCGGGCCCTGGGCTTGTGCCTGGTGTTTGTCCAGTTAATTCATTCATAACCAGATTGTGTTTGTGTAGCATGTAGGCCAATGAGGAGAATGTCAAAAGTACCTCCTTCATCACATGGATTATTATATTCCTTTCACTGCTTCAAAGCCTGAGCTATAGACCACTCCTGCATATATTTGTATGCATATAGTCACACTGGTACTTTGCATAATGTTTGAAATCAACACAGTTTAAGCTGAAGTTGAAGTTGAAGCGGTGGTCTTTAATTTCAAAATCTTCAATTCTTTGCTTCTTTCTCCTCTTTATATATATAAGTACTGCAAATCCTTTCATTTAAACTGTCTCAGCATGCCTTGTTCTGCATTACACTCAGAAGGCACCCTGATGGGCCATCACTGAGTTTAGGGTGTTAACAGTTCATATTAAAACCTAACCAAAAATTCAACAAGGATAGATAGCATTCAGTCTTGTTTCCTGTGTTTTTCATCATGTCTTTGATGAAAGAACCTGCCAGTCCTTTGAAGCCACTCTAAAGGGATACCCAAGGTGCCATAATGACCACTACATACAATGAATTATATAGGAAAGTGGATCAACAGAGAGCATCACACACTCAACCTGTCAATCAGGTTGGCTGCTGCCAGCGAGTTGAATGACAGATTGCTACCACAAGAACCTGTCAATCAGGATAGAGACGTAGTGATTCATATCCATTATATAGTGCACATTTAAATAGCTGTCAATTTGTTTTTGAATGTTTGTCCATGTTTTTCACAATTATAATGTGCTTTCAGTACATGTAACAAGTAAACTGTAACATTTTGGTCACCCAAAAATGGCTTGTTCAGCATACTGTTGTACATTCTGAGGAGTTGGCTGTTAATTTTTTCCTTGAATATGTATTACAAATGCACCTTATCAACCAAGCCATCTAGTGCAGGTTAGAGTTAGTTGATAACTTATTGTTTGGATTTCAGTCCTCCCCAGATCCACCCTGTTGTCCAAATATTGTTGTTTCTGGCTCCTAAAAAACAGGATGCCGATTGCCAAAATGCAAAACGATGCTAAGACTTCAAAACAGTAATCCACAAACCAATTCTTCACAGTGCCTATGTCCACTATATTTATACAGTGTACTGCTGAGACAAGCTCATGTCACGGTGTGTGCTTTGCTCGCGCAGTGATCTGCCAACATCTATAGTGGGACAACTGCAGCCAAAAATGTAAAATCCTGCAAACAAGGTGTGACTGCAACCACAGTCACGCTTTTCAGGGAAAAATCCTCTCAAATCTAAAATATTTGCTAGATGGAGGTAAATGCCAAGCACCATACTGTGCTGAGCTGACTTCAGACATCATAACAGGTGCAGTGGAAACAGAAATAACATCATCCTGGCAGTGTGTCAAAGGTGCAACAGGCATTACTGGGATGTGGACGAACAGAAGATACATAAGGATATGTTGTTCAGATATTTGTTTAAAGCTAATGACTGGTGTATGGAGAGATGGAGACACCAACAGCATCCTGTCAGGACAGGGCATTCCAGTTCACTGGGACAATTTTCTTTCAAACTACTGTGAAATAAGTGCAGAAATCAGAGGGAGATGGTGCTATGCACAGCTTTATCATGAACTTTGTTAGATAGATTACTTGAAAAACATAGTCGGTACTCGTTATTAATGTTGTTATTCACAAAAAGGTAAGTACAATTTTACAATTAGTTTGTTTACAGTTTATGGGCTTTATTTATCTGACTTTTCATCAGTAGGAAGAGGGGACGGAGGTGTCACTGGTCAAAACCACCTCAGAACATTTCAACATTTTTAAAGAGACGTCAGAACAATTTGCAGCTGTGTTTATGTCCCCAGAACCATATATTTCTAATGATATATTGGTACATTTAACAGCCATTTTTGTGTCAACAAAACCAGATATTTCAAGGCCAAACACGATCCTTATTTAAACATAAAACTGAAACCTAAAGAAGTTTAAACATATCAATCATAGTTTCTAACAGCTGGGTTGCCATTAAAGCTTAGAGGTACTAATGAGTTGAGTAATCATTTTCTCTTGGTTCACTGCTACAAGCAATGCCTTACGCACTGCCATTAGATCTATTGGTTACATAAAAATAAAAAAATATAAAATGCTAATATACAGCAAGTATTTGTAACAGAGTATTCCTGCAAACCAATTACTGAATTTCAGATCCCTTAGACTACAATCTTCTGAAAAATAGACCTGACATTGCTAACAAATAACTGTTCAACACAGATTATGAGTGGGGATGTGTGTATGTGCAGCTGACACAACTACTGATGTTTAGTGGGTCTTCACATGGCCTCCGCTTTTTATTCACTTTCTCCTGCAGCAGATCAAGGTTCAAGACCAGTATGAGAGAAAAGACTGTTGCTAGATGCTCTGTACAGCTTTCTCTCCCTCTTTTCTTCATCTCTCATCCTCTCTCTCCCTCTTACAAGCTTTCTATTCATTAGAAAGATTCAGGCAGTGTGAAACGTTATCTAGCCTCACCTAAACCATTACTTCATTTTTCTCTTTTTATGTCTCAACACCAGTGATAGCCGTGGCCGGCGGCATTATGTTTACAGATTGTCCATTCAGCTATCCAACCCATCCTCAGAAACACCTTAAGGAAATTCCATCAAATTTGGCACAAATGTCCACTTGGACTCAAAGAAGAGTGGATTATTTGGTGGTCAAAAATCTCCTGTGACCTCACAAACTACAGTACATCACCAATCTGCCTGTAATGGAGGACTTCTGCTCACAGCAGTGCAGGATAAAGGCCAAAAGGTTCATGAGAGGCCCCAGTCATCCCACTCACAAGCTGTTCCTTCTGGCATGTGGTCCTCCACCACCAGACTTAGAGACAGTTGTCACTATATTGACACATGGATGTCACGTAACACTGTAATTCAATTCAATTCAATTCAGTTTATTTATATAGCACCAAATCACAACAACAGTTGTCTCATGACACCAATTAGAGCAGGTCTAGACCAAAATCTTTAATGTTACGTTTTTTAGAGAGACCAAACAAAACGCAACAGGGTCCACCACAAGGTGTAAACCATTAATCAACTCGAAAATAGAAAGGCCAGATTAGACTTTTGCCAAAAAACATCAAAAGGATCCAGCCCAGTTCTGGTTCATGATCCAAAGCACACCATGTCTTCTGTAAAACATGGTGAAGGCAGTGTGATGGTATGGGCATGCATGGCTTCCAGTGGCACTGGGTCGCTAGTGTTTATTGATGATGTGACAGAAGACAGGGATGGATATAAATTCATCACATATTCAGCCAAATGCAGCAAAGTTGATTGAACGGCGCTTCACAGTACAGATGGACAGTGATCCAAAACATACTGCAAAAGCAACCCTGGGGTTTTTTAAGGCAAAGAAGTGGAATATTCCGCAATGGCTGAGTCAATTATCAGATCTCAACCCGATCAAGCATGCATTTCACTTGCTTTAGACAAAATATAAACAGAAACAAGCAAGCAACAATTGAAGAAAGCTGCAGTAAAGGTCTGGCAAAGCATCAGAAAGGAGGAAACCTGGTGTTTGGTGATGTCCATGGGTTTCATTGCATGCAAAGTATTATCAACAAAGTATTAAAAATTAACATTTATGCTATGCTATATTTCTGCTACTGTTAATTTGTCCAATTACTTTTGAGCCCCTGAAATGAGGAGAATCTTTATAAAAATGGTTGCAATTCCTAAATGTTTCATAGGATATTTTTGTTCAACCCCTTGAATTAAACTTGAAGGTCTGCACTTCAATTGCATCTCAGTTGTTTCATTTCTCATCCGATGTTGTGGCATGCAGAGCCCAAATCATGAAGATTCGGTCACTATCCAAATATTTCTGGGCCAAACTGTATATTATGCTCACATTGCTTTCATATTCTACACCACTGGCTCCCTGCTTGCCTGGTTACTACTGTTTCCACCCTGTTTTATCTTTTTTTCCTGTACTATTTTATCTCTTATCTCTGAAATCCATATGTGTCTGTGAGACAATATTATGCTGAGATGTAAGAAAAGAACACTGTAGTTGCTGTTCATATGACAAAAAAGAACATGTTGAACAAACAAATAATAAATTATAAACAAGCTCGCTTTAGCCAGCACCACTTCTTCTCTCATTCTTTTGGCTTTGCAGTTATGAACTCTTGATGAAGTTGCGCCTAACACGCACCCAAAGAGCCACAAAATTCAAGCTTTAATCTACATATTAAAAATGTATTATGTAATATAATGTAATATGTATTGTAATAAGTAAGACAACAGGGCTTCATTACTGTTTGTGGGAACATAGTGGGAAACAAAGTCAGCCAATGCTTGACTTCCACCCATGAGGCAACCAGACGCAGATTTTCTGTTATGAACTTGGCAACTTTCTAGCAAGATTTAGCGACCATTCAGAAACTTAAGGTGATCCCTCCGTTGCTGCTACTGGCAAAGATGTAAATTGACGTATGTCACAAATGTGCAAATAAGTTTAAGACACAATCTGAGCTGTTGCTTGCTGCCTTCATTGAAAAAGAGTTGACAACCTTTCTTAAGACATCCATTGTGCAACCTCACTGGGACAAGTTAGCTAGCTCCATATTTAAGGCACAGATATGACAGTGAAAAAGATTTTGTTATCTAAATCTTGCAAAGAAAGAGAACATGTTCCAAATTCCCATCACCTGCTATGTATGGAACTCTCACTCACTTTATCCATCCATCCATCCATTTTCTATACCGCTTATCCGTCAGGGTCGCGGGGGAGCTGGAGCCTATCCCAGCTGACTACGGGCGAGAGGCGGGGTTCACCCTGGACTGGTCGCCAGTCAATCGCAGGGCCTCACTCACTTTATATGTGTATTAATTTAATTTAAGATACTGTATTAATCCCAAGCTGGGAAATTACTTCTCTGCATTTAATCCATGACTGATTGAAACACACACACATGCTACATGCAACATGCAGTGAAACACACAGGAGCAGTGGGCTGCATCAAGTACCCAGGGAGCATATACTGGGGGTTAAGTGCCTTGCTCAAGGGCACATCAGCCGGCTAATAGGAGGTGGGGACATTATCACTCCACCACACTCAAATTTTTCCTGCCCGTCCAGTGGGGGAATCGAACCAGTGACCTTCCAATCACAAGCCGCTTCTCCAACCTCTAGGCCACGGCTGGCCCCAAACAGCTAATATTATCAGCGAATAGTTTGGATGTCACTGTGCTAGCACTAGATAGCTACACAGTAGGTACAACAGGTGACCCTGACATGAATTACAGACTAACAACCCCCTCAGCCTTCATTCTCTCTCTCTCTCTCTCTGTCGAGGTACAACTATAATCATGTGTTACACTGCAGATTTTATATGTAGCAAAATCACAGCTTATATAACTTCAGTATGTTTTACACCATGCATTAAAACAATTTTAACATTTATTAGGTGATTAAACCTCACAAAATAATACCTGAGGTTTGCTTGAAAGCATCTTCCTCATCTATTTCACTAAAAGAAAAGAGAGAGAGAGAGACTGCAGTGACTGCACTTTGCCTGAGCAAAACCATGTCTGTTCGAGGTAATACAAAGGCTGAGTGCAGTATCAGCATTATAGGGGTTATATTTGAAAAATTTTGGCCACGACTTTGTTCTTTTTCCATGCATTTGACTGTACAGTCAAAAGATTCGTCTTCAAAGTAGTTACTGCAGTTTGAAGGCGAATTGTAAGGCGATATAGTGGATCTGCGTTTGTATGCACTATGAATTGCTCTTAATTTATCCACTGTTAATGCATGATTAAACTATGGGCATTCCCTGCTTAATCAAGCAGCTATAATCCAAACAAACTCCCCACCTACAGGGAGGGAGGTGCTGCCAGGACCTCTGTGAGGCACTGTGATATAATATACTCAGCTGGGCTGAGGGAAGCCTACCTGCTGTTCTGTTAAAAAACAGAATTTGCATAATGTGATAATACAGGAAAACAACAGTTAATTGTCAAAGGGGGAGGGGGCGCAAATAAACATGTGTTTGAACTTTATTTTTCTAAATGTATTCACAAATGGACAGCAAGAAGACAGCAACATGATTAAATGGTAACTCACTGCACTTTAAGATAATTAATTCACGGGAGTTGTTGCATTAAGGTAATTGAGGAGAGCAGCAGGGTGACTGGATTATTCAAAACCCTGCTCAAACTTCACATTGTTACGGAATTATTTCATTGTTTAAGTGTCTGTGTGTGCGTGTGTGTGTGGCCATGTGTCTCTTTTTGTTTTGTCATCGTTAACAAGAGGATGTTGGGATGGTTAAGCAAAAAAAAAAAAAAAAGGATCACAACCTCAGATTAGCTCCTAACAGAAGACAACTTAATCAGGCTTATCGACTTTCCCTGTGGGAATATCACTGCTCCTTTTCTTTCTGATTATCTCAAAACAGCACACACCTCAGGAAGGAGACAAGTGGGTAAAGTTATTGAACAGGCACCACGGATAAAACCTTCATCTTCACAAGCCTTTCAGGCTCTTAAGCTAGCTTAATATTGCATTTTTATTTTTAAGAAATTCTGATTCAAATGGGGTGATGTTTGCAATGAAATGTTTCTTGCGTTAGAGATGAAAACAAAACAAATCATTAACATGGCAGAGCTGAGATCCCTACCTCTTTTAGCGTCAAGAAAATTACATTTCATTCCTGAATATTCTTGGAACAAATGAGTTTACACTGGAAGCTAAAAATGACTCCACTCCGCTTGGCAGTTCTTACGCACCAAATGTAATGTTAAATGTTCCTTACATTTTTTGATATTTTTATATCAACAATGGCTCAAATGACTATTATAAGTAGTAATAAGTAGAACTTTCAATATTGGAGGTAAAACTGGTAAAGGTCAGAAAGGAAAACTCTCATCCTTGCTACAGGTACAAGCTGAGCGTAGGAGTCGATCTGTAAAATTATTTGTTGAAATGAGAACAATTCCATTGCTTCATTCATCTTCATTTCCTTTTTCGAATAAGTTTGTCTGACTGATTGTGTTTTTCGCTCCACTGGATGTCTTTTCAGCAGATCGACCACATGTCAACTAATAACTTGGTTAGTTTGACATTCTGATTACTTTACTAAGTCAAAGTCAGCTTTCCTGTCAATTCAGCCATATGTGCAGCACATACAGATGATTGAAATTGTGTTTCTCAGATTGAAATAAGATCCACAGTGCAGTAAGTAAAACATAAAAAAAACTAAACATATGAAATATATAAAAAGCTAAGGGCATGCAAAATAAACTAAGTAAGATAAAAGAAATATATATAATCAATATCAATAGATATAAATATAAAAACATAAAAGCTTCACGCACATGACAGGTTAAGAAAATTAGGTCCTCTATGGCATTCTACTGTTTATGAAACTGGAATTCCTCTTTAAACCTAAATGACTGAGTTAGGTAAGTATTTTTCTTGGTGTGGATCCCAGGCAGGCCACTACAGGCAGCACATCAGCAAGTAGCAAAGCCTGAGTGAAAATCCTGAGTCTCTCCCTGACTCTGTCCCAGGGTGTTTGACTGCTGTGTAATGCATTCAGAGATATCACTCTAAAATTGTTTGGGGGGTCACTGGGAGTCAGGGTATGAGCCTTCACTGATTGGAGAGATTGCAAGACTCCAGCAGACTGTGAAATGGAATATGTTGTCTCTCTCTCTTTCTCTCTCTCTCTCTCTCGTTCTGTCTTTCTTATTGTATTTGCACCAAGCAGGACTATATTGCATTGGACACAGGCTGACTGTCATTGTGTCTGTCAAACATAGTAGCAGCCATTTTGTAAAACATGCTCGGTGACTCCTTTATTTAGTTCTGTCCTGCTCACTTTATCAGGCCTGCAGCAAGGAGTTTGTGATGCGGAATACTGGTATTTTGAGACTTGTTTGTTAAGTATGTTCAAAATGGATCATTTTTGGGTTAAAGTGTCTTCACTCAGATCGCTACCTGCAAAACAGAAGCTGAACAGAAGTTACAAACCTTCTAACAGCAGTTTTCATCATTTAAGTCTGTGTTCTTGCTCTGCCTCAGCTAAATCTGCTGTAGTAGCTGGTGGTGAGTCTGAGCAACTGTAATTTTTTGTTATTTATTGACTGATTTTGGTAGTTTTACATTACGTTTCACCATTTTTTTATCCTGGCAAAATATTCTGTTTGCACAGCCTGTGACGACATCCGTTTCCTTATACGAAAACCTAGCTAGCTTTGGTACGTTTTTTGCACTGGTAACAAAAAACTGTGGTCGTGTACGGCACTCATTTAAAGAGAGCTCCTGAGATGATGAAGTTCGGGTGGGATAATTAAACACTTGGGTGTTCAACTTCATAACAAACTAAACAAAACACACCTTGTGTTTTATTATGACACTAAGCTTTTTACCTAACAGAAAGTAAAACAGCTAGGGACATCTGGTAGGCCAAATCACACCTTATGGTGGGCCAATTTTGGCCTGCAGGCCACACTTTAGGCAGCCTTGAGCTAAATATTCCACTATATTTACGAGCTAGTTGCCACCATTTTCTGCCTACTGCAAAGCTGGTCATGTGGTGTACAGTGGATTTCTCAGAGCTGATCAGCAAATCTGTGATCTGTGAAACGAAAACACTGAGCAAAAAGATGCTAAAGTTGGTGATAAATGTTAATATCCCCATTCTTGACATCTCCAGATTTAAAAGATTAAAAAGATCCTGATGATCTTTAAACAACAGCACACAGTACAAAACACAACAGGAAGCAGTCTTCTTCACAGACGCTGTGACACTTGAGGTAGCGTAACTGGCAACCGAGTCACTGAAATAAATAAAACTTTCCACAACCTACAAATAAATGCATTCAGTCCTTGTCAGATAAAAAGATGAAGAGGACAAAAGCTCTTGTTTTGACTGCGCTATCAGCCAGTGTATCAGGACAATTTGTCACGCTAGAGTTTGATCGCTCGATGTATGTCAGTGTGAGCGTAGTTCTAAATCACCTTATGTTACACTTGGCAGTCTGTCAATCACTTGATACCCACAGGAAATGGGAAATCTCTCCCAGAGGAAAAAAATAATACTCCTTAAAGAAATGCAGTGTCGGATTCATATCTTCTTATAAGGCCCACTGTGCCCTTGTGAGCTGACAGAGCATTTCAGAAAGTTTGCATCAGGACTCAGTAAGATGACCCATCAACTGTCCTTACTGGAGGCCCTTAGAACAATTCAGCATGTTGAATTGGCAGCAGAAGCATGATAATGGTTAATAAATCAGTGATTCTCTTGCCAGTAGTAGGGATGTTTGTGCCTGTGGAAAGATCAAAGGTCACATCATATAAAAGGAATATAGTAAAAAACAACAACAATATTTTACAGTCGTACTTTGAGATCATGCACCACTTTGTTGTTCAAGAGACAACTTTGACCAGACAGTGGTGCTACAAGAAAGGTCAGGGGGTTTAGTGTTTCCTCCGAGATTTTGTGAGAGTATTGGTTGGAACTTGGAGCGTATAGAAAAAAATCTTTTCACATTTTCAATTTAAATGCATCAGTCTGGTGCAGTTTCAGATTGAGATTAGAAGCTAAATCAAAATAACATGAACATAAGAGAACAGAACATGAATAAATAGAATTCCAAGCTTTGGTTCTGCTCTGCTACTGGGTAATTAGTGGCTTTGGCAATACAATGTAAACATAAGCCTATAGACTATAGTCACTAATCAATGTCAGTCCATTGTTTTCCATCTAACATTAGTTCAGGGTTGTAGTAGCAGATTGTAATCAGAATATTTTATTGATCTCTGAGGGAAATTGGGTTGTTACAATTGCTCCAACCAAGAAAAGAAGTCTACAGACCAAAGAATTATAATAAAAACAGAAATAAGAATATATCTACAATATAAAAATAAATATAAAGGTATGTGTGCATGTATATACAATTATTGTACAAGTATGTAGTGAATTTGCATTAAAAGTGCAAAGACATTGCAGCAAATACAATTAAAATTGCAGAACCAACCAGTCTCAGTCTATTTACCCAGAGCATCTGACATAAGGGAGGAGCTGTCTGGTGGCCACGGGCAGGAATGACCTCCTGTAGCACTCTGTGGAGCATCATGGGGGAATCAGTCTGATGCTGAAATTCCTGTGTCTGACCAGGACATTGTGGAGTGGGTGGGAGACATTGTCCAAGATAGTGTGTAATTTAGACAGCATCCTCCTTTCTGAAACCCCCAACACTACTGCCTGTTGTCCTCACACACCAGGTGCAAGTTTGCTTTGTTGTCTGTGTGGACACAAGCACAATTTGAATTGTGTTCAAGGAGAATAACAGTTGATTGTTGAGTCTCATTCCCAGATTATCAAATACAGACACTTGGTTGGTGCTGCATGACATCAGTTCTCTCCATGAGTTGTTTTTGAACGCAGATAATATTTGACCAGAATATCTCCAATTTGACATTGAAATCTTTCATGAAACTTGAACCAGTACCATTTCTGGAAACTCTGGTGTAACTGTATTTGAAGGATGAGCAACAGATATTCTCTTGTTTGATGTTTTTATGATGGTAGTGGTGGAAAACACTGTGTAACATATGGCTCTAAAACCTTTCATAGCTGTTAACTTGAGCTGAGATCTAATGACCGTATAGATAATAGCATATGAGTCACCTCATTTCCATCCTCATCAAACCATTCAGTGAGCCCTCATGCCCTCTATAATCTGCATTTGTTCACCTTTTTTCAATAATATTTGCCTGCATATGGAGGTATATCATTGGATGAATCCATAATCATGTCATTCAAATCAGTATTCACCACATACAGTGTTGTCTGCTTTCCCTCTCAATGCAGACTGTAATTGAAAGCTCCCATGGAGAGCGTTAACACCCTTCCCATCTGCCCACAGAGTAGCATGATCTCTCTCTGAACTCAAAACCCCTTATGAGAAGAAATCACCGCAGGAGGAAAACTCTCTAGTGAACCATGGAATGCTGGGAAGACAGTATGAAATTTAGGGAGCGTTGGACAAAGATTTACAGTAGACTCTAGTACAAATATAAAGCTACAACTCCTTCTGTCAATCACTTGATACCCACAGGAAATTGGAAATCTCTCCCAGAGGGAAAAAAAATACTCCTTAAAAAAATGCAGTGATTCATATCTTCTTATAGGCCCAATGTGCCCTTGTGAGCTGACAGAGCGTTTCAGAAAGTTTGCATCAGGACTCAGTAAGATGACCCATCAACTGTCCTTATTGGAGGGGGTTAGGGTTAGGTTAAGATAAGCTTTAGGATTAGCCAAGTAATGTTTATTCTTATGGTTAGGTGGTGATTAAGCCTCCAGGAAATTAATGTAAGTCTATGTAATGTACCCATAAGTAATGGAAACAAGACTGTATGGGCGTGTGCAGGTGTGTGTGAGCGCACACACGCACATGCATGTGCATGTCGACTTTTTGTCGAGTTTTGACCTGTTTATGTCAGTTAGTACTCACTGTGCCCTGTCTGTGTGAACTGGGCCTGTTAATTGGACAAGAGGGTGATGTGTCACATTCACAAACATACCCAGAAAATGAATGGCATCAGTTGGTGCTGAAGATGTTTTCTGACATGAATGAGCTCAAATTGCTTTGGGCAGAAAGGTAAGTAAAAGTAACAGCAGCCATTTCATGTTTCAACAACAACATTATTGACTGTGTCAGGGGAAATCAGTTTCTAACAAGTATACACCATCCTCAATACACATACACACACAACACACACTCCTGCAAAATTAGCATTCTCTGGGCTGTTAGGAGAGCTGCAGGGCTCTGTGTTCGTCTCCCTCTGGGTTTCTGTGTAATCTCTTTCTTCCAGCCTGCTATACTCACTAGTGTACCAGCTCTGTTTCTTTCTTTCCCTTTCCTTTCCTCTCTTTTTTCTTCCACACAAACATACACACACACAAAATACTGATGTGCATGCATCTACACATATCATCAGGCATATGTGCATATACACACACGGACCAGTCTCTTTGATTGCCCTCCAGTTCTCTAATGAATAATTTAGCTCCAAACACCCTCTGACACAGTGACACCCAGATAAAGTAAGTGAGGGATGGAGTGAGGGAGGAGGAAGAAAGAAAATAAGAAATGAGGGCACATCCCCTCACAAGAGAGATATGGATGAGTATGGGGTAAGGGTGGTGGTGGGGGTGTCCATGGAACTGCTGAAAATAGGAAAGTCAGTTGAGGTGAAAAGAGATGGAAATGGAACAAGAGTGCTGGTTGTTAAAACACCATGCAGGCTGCAAAGTGGCTCTGAATAGTTTTAGAAAGTTGTGATTTAAAGCAATTACAGTGGATTTGATCCAAAATCTAAGGAAAACGGGAAAAAAACATGTTAAATTGCCCATAGACACTTACACCATATAGACAAAAGTACTGGGATGAAGTTAGGCTAGGGTCCTTACTACCAGTGATGGAAAAACTTAATGCTTCGGCATACAAGACATTTTGCACAACGCTATGCTTCCAACTTTGTAGCAACAGTTTGGGGAAGATGCTTTTCTATTCCAGCTTGACTGTGCTTCAGTGCACAAAGTCCATAAAAACATAGCTGGATGAGTTTGGTGTGGAAAAACTGGACTGGTCTGCACAATGCCCTGACCTCAAAACCCACACAGCAAAATTCTCAGAGTTAATTTTTCAGTGTTAAGCAAATATAGAGTTGAAATGACACTGTTAAAGGTTGATTGAACTCAACTGTGTAAGAGAGTTGGACACCTCTCGTATTTGGTGTTTGGGACTCAACTCCCACATAGTTTTGAAACCACACCTCTCCTAACGCATCCTGGTGGATATGTATCTTCAGTGTTACACAGAGTTCATTTTTAACTCTGGATAGAGTTTTTTTTAGTACTGGATCTGAGTTGTATAAGTAACACTTTAGGAAGTGTTAAATTAACTCTGCAAAGATTGGGACAAAATAAACACCAGCATAGTGTTAGAACTGACTCTCTCAGAGTTGATTTAAGTCTATGAAATTTGCTATGCTGGGTGTGTAGAGAGGATAGTTGAATGAAGTAAACTTTGAGTTAGTCTTATTTTCTCAAATTACCATTTTTGGGTCAAGAATTAACTTCTACACCACTTCATAACAAACATTCTCCCTGTGTTGCTGTGTGAGGAGGGGATGAGATTTTTCTTGTTTTTACTTTTTTGCCAAATGAATAAGCTAACATTTGTTGAGGTAATTAACTTTTCGTCAGCCTAGTTTTGAACAACAGTTAACCTCTAATGCCTTGAAACAGAAATGTCAATGACATTAGGGTCAGTTTTCACCTATTTTCAATAGATTTTCAATAGATAGACATGAAACAAGTGTGCGAAACTAAAAAAAATAGAACAAGGGTGAGGGATTTTTCAAACGGGCAATATGTCTCATGGGACAGGTTATGACATCCTCACTGGGGAAAACTGGAACATTCTGATGTTTGCTCGCTCACTTGTTTTAATTAATTTTTACTTAATTTTTTTTTTAATTTTTACGTCCACATGACACAAAAAGTCTTAAAAGTACTATTGGTTAAATAATAACAACTACTGAGCTCACATGTCAAAGGATACAATTGGGTAAACTTTATCTATGTTTTATTTTGTCAAAAATCAATTTAGTGACAAATGTAATTAGCAAAAAGAGAGAAAGAAAGAGGGAAACTGTTATATGTTTGAAGCATAATGGTCATACAAATTTCATGATATATAGCAATGAAATGACATCCTTTCTTTTCCTGATGGACTGTACAGTTCAGGTTTTGGTGGATTTTTTTTGGCTTGGGTTTTATTGGGTTTTTTTTGTTTTTTTTAACTCAGCGAGCACCTTAGGAATCTAAGCTGGTTTGAAATCATGGAAGAGCTATCCGATACCCATCCATCATCTGCAAACATTGCCTCATAAAAGTAAGCTACAACCTACGCTCAGAGCTGTAAGAGCAGCACCATTACCAAAGAGTCCATTGATTACCCAGTAATAATGCAGGCCTGATAGCCTATAGGCATGTATAACTCTCTGAGCAGAGGAATATTCTCTGATGGCTGGCTCATAATTCAGTGGAGGGGAGAGGGCAGTGACAGTGGAGGCGGAAGGGCATAAGTGTGTCCTGCTATAAAACCTGCCAGCGGACGTGGACATAAAAAACCTGAAAAGAAATTATGTTAAAGCTGTGACAGGTTTCTGTCAGCTCATGTTAGCTTTAACCACACTTCAGCAAGGCTACAAATTTACTGATCAAAGATATCTGATTCATGTAGATAATGTGAGATATCATGTGGAGTGTCTGAGAGCTGAGAAACAAATGACCCCCAAGACATATGAAGACCATTCAAAAAGTGCTGGAAAAAAGGCTGAAGACTGTTTTCTCGAGAACCTGCTTCACCAAGACTAAAAATATGAAAGGTCTTCTTTTTAATAAGTGTTTGTGTTGTTCATTCTGGGCTACTGCAGAAAGATGGCAGTGCAACATGGCAAACTTTGTATAAGACATGTAAGGGTCGAGAGCATATTCAGACTCTAGAACATACTCACATATACATATACACACACTGTTTTTGTTATACTACAAATAGACAGACTCCACTGTCAATCAAAAATTGCAGTCATTTGTCTTTTCCCTCACAAGCAATCTTGGTAGAGAACTAATTAACTACACAACAGCCAAAAGTTAAGTTATTACAAAATTATAGTATATGTTATACAATTTGCTACACGAGACTCTATGACTTGTTTATTTCCACATGAGCAGCTATAATTCAAGAGGTCGAGCACCTCATTCACTTATCACAAAGTTATTTATTGAAAATTGTCTTTATTTGTTACATACAGTGTTGCCAAGTCTACACTTATTTACATATTCACGATGTAATCACATGAATTTATATTAAGGGTTGGTAGCAGTAACAGGGATTACCTCAAGCCACACAAAGGATACATAAAAGTAAAAATGTATAAATAAAACTTTGCAAGGAGAGGGAGATCAAACTATTTAAATATTTATGAGCTATAGGAACATGCTAATCCAGAGAGAATGAGTAAGAGTAAGCTCAATTCATATGTATATATATATATACATATAAATGTATGTACGTAAATGTATATGTTATAACTCTGTAATCTAAAAATGAACTCTGTTTGCAGCACACAGAGTTCATTTTTAACTCTGGATAGAGTTATTTTAACACTGGATCTGAATTGTATGAGTAACATTTTAGGAAGTGTTAAATTAACTCTGTAAAGACTGGGACAAAATAAACACCAGCATAGTGTTAGAACTGACTCTCTCAGAGTTGATTTATTGCTATAAAATTTGCTATGTACAATGTTTATCAGTTAGACAAAACAGGAAAAGAGGAGGGATAGGAGCCATGTTTTTATGAAAAGTTTGTGTGTAATGACATTGACTGGGATGAATTTACATAATTTGAATATCTTGAGTTGAGTTCAAAGCAGAAGTATCATTACTTGTCATTACAATGTATCATGCATCGCAATTCATGCAGGAATTCTCCGAGCTGATTTCACATGGTATCACTGCATATGATCAACTAATCCTGAATGGAGACCTGGATATTCATGTCAATCAAAAGAATGACTCTAAAGCTGTAATGCTGGTTGATTTACTGGACAGCAACACTTGTTTTTGAGCCTTGTTTTTTTTTGTCTTGGGCAGCTTTGAACTTCCTCATCATGTAAATGAAGCTACTCAGCCTGCTTTTCTAGACTTACTTAATAATAACAGGGTTAACCATTGACAGTGTTTGAATATTAATATATTTTTCTAAACATATATTTGGTTGTTACAATCTTCAACAGCAGGACACCAGACCCATCCATGTTACCAAGTTTCACAGAATCAGTAAGTAGCCAGATCAAGTATGTTTAATAAAGCTCTAATTACTCCTGAGTGGGAGAGTGTTCCCAAATAAGTGGCTGTAAAAGCTTTTTGTCAGCTGATGACTGATTTTCCACTTGGACAGACTCGTTCCTTTTCACTTTTCACTGACAAGGCTCCTGTCCAACTTGTTTGAGCTTAACCACTTCTTATGGCTTTGGTTATTTGTTCTGTAGCGGAGTCTCACCTCTGCTTTCTTGAAGATGAAGAAAAACACAGCAACCAGCAGTGTTGCCTTGTGTTGAAACATTAACTACGTGAGCACTACAAGACCTTCATAGCTTGAAAAATTTAAAGCTTGGTTTTCAAGTCTGTTAGATAAGCCAAACCCCAGCAAGGTCACCAAGCTATCAGTATGATTTATGTGGAAGCTAGAGCTGCTGTGGCCAGTTATGTAGAGGTAAACAAAAGGATGGCTTAACTATATGAAATTGTATATGTGAGGTCAACAATAAGCAACAGAATAAGGAAAGATATCTGCAAAATAGAATCAATTTGCATATCATTTCCATTAATTTCATAGTTGTTATTATTGTATTATACTCAGAATTAGGGTTTCTTTATTATGAAATTTACCATATTAGAGTAACTCCAAAAACAAGACAAGCATATCAGCAGTTTCAAGCTTTTGGGTTTTTAAACAGCAGCAAAGAAATACTAGGTGTGGCTGTTTACTCTTTTGCACCAATCAGGCTGATAATAAGTATGGATAAGTCATAGGCCTAAGCTGTGGGTAAACTAAGGGAAATTAGTCACAACCTGACCAGACAAGATTTGACTATTCTGCAACACCTTGACTTAAAATCTACGACAGCTTGACATTAAGTGTAAGTGTTATAAAAAGAAAAATTACTTCTGCCAATGTCTGTGCTGGGGTCAGTGAAAAATGACAATTGAAAATGTGTAAGACTAAAACATTTAAGGTTAAGGTCAGAGTGAGATATGGGGTTGCATTTGTTGCTATAATTGGAAACCAAAATTGGAAACACAAACCAAAAGGCAGGCAATACAATCTTGTATTTTTAGATCACATTTCTTTGCATTTCAGATTATTTCAGATTTTTGTTAGATTTTGGATTTACTATTATATTTTGTTGCAGTTTCTGTTTGATGGTTTGCAATCCCATATTTCATTGTATTTTTATTAACATATTAAATCAATCCCATACTTGGTTATATTAACAGAAAGGCAAACCACTGCAGGTCTGATAGGATGCAAACTCTGGTCTCCAATGTGACAGTTGAAATTATGTCTATCAACCACCTGACCTCACCACACGTCTCTACACAAAGGACAAACACCTTTCTGCTTGGGCAATGAGCGTTGGCATTGGAAGTAAATTGTGAGGCGATGGATTGTTTTATGTGGACATTATTCCTTGGGCTGGACATAGCACACATTAACACTCTCAATACTCTCAATGTCATAAGCAACTTCAGTTTCCTAGAAGCTCTTAGGCCACTGTTCAAAGCTCATGAGTGTGGTGTTAATTTGGCTAAACTTTGACTAAATATGTTCATCAAGCATAGTGTTAGAACTGACTCTCTCAGAGTTGAATGAACACTATAAAATTTGCTGTGTAGCTTCCTGTCACATCATAGATTTTTATGTTGTTTTTGTTTGGTTGTTTTACTGTTACTGTTTTTGTTTTATTGTCAAGATTTTGAAAGCTTAGTGTGCAGTTGTCTAACCAAGCAAATGGACCTGAGTCTGTTTTAACCAAACCAAACAGGTTATGTGAAAAGCCATCTGAAACACATATTTTCATTATATTGTCATTAGTAGGTATCTCTCATTTACTGCTCTGAATAACAATAAGTGAATGGCAAGTGATGAGCAGTAAGTGAATGTGCCATTGGTGAATATGTATTTGTGACTATTTCTTTTGCCATGTTTTGATCTATGTAAATGATTTTTTTAACAGTTTGGCCAAGAGTGATATAGCAAAACTTAGAGGCGATGAAAATGGGTTATTGGAATGCCAGGCATCAAAGGAGAAAGAAGACTGCCAGTTCTCAGACTTGTGAAAAACGCTCCCGGTGCCATCTGCTCCGAATCATCAGAAGACATGTTCATTGGAAATCCAATAAGAGATCCATGGTGGGCATACATGTGTGTTGCCACTGTCAGGAACACCCATTTTTCTGTGAACCACAGGAGAAGCTTTATTGATCCGTGATCAGTGGAGGACCCAGTCGGAACAGTGAAAAGGCCTGGGAGATTTCCAAAACCAAATATGGTGAATGAGAGCAAAAAGGAAGGAGTCTCTTTTGAAGGAGCACTTGGCATTTATTGAATGGGCATTGGCTAGACCATCGGCACAAGTATGATCAGGGATGTTCACTGACCAACGGACAGACAGATATTGATGAATTACAAGATTATAGAAACAGGTAGGAGACAGAACAAATGTATAATTTTCCATTCAGGTGTACAGTATGATACAATAAAGCAAATGACACCCTATCATAGTGGCTTTCAGGGGTTCTTGATGGGGTTCCGGTAAAAAGAGTAATAATTTATTTTCTCTGTAATTCCATCCATAAGTAACACAATGATGACCGTTTGACCATTTTGGTCATCGGTTTTATGCACTATCTGTAATGAATCATTTAAAAGCAAAAGTCTTAATAGATGGGGGACTCTGGGACGTGGAACCCTGTTGTCTTTATAACAAAGCAAAGCAAAATGATGCAAAAGCATATGAAATACATTAGACTATTCTGACACACAAAATATTTTCCCAGGCTTTCCTGGTCTGCAGGTATTAAAAGTGTTGTCTTCAGTTTTGGATCAAATGGCGGTGAAAGATTTAAATAGCTTTATCCTATGATTAAAAAACATCTATCTTGTCTTATAGAGCCTGACAGAACACAAGGGCTCATTGAATCTTTTTAGGATTATGAAAATGATATAACTCATATGCTATGCATTATGTTAGTGCTGTCATCAAAGAACCAAATTAGGGAATATTTTGAGAATAGTGCTGCTTATCTCTAAAGTAGCCTTCCACACACTTGGACCAAACAACTGGACCGAGGCTGCTTGGTTGGCTTCCAAGTGGACTCATCAGACTTCATTTGTGGTGTGAAAACAAGTGGGCCAACCACAGGATTTTGCAATTAATAGTGCAAAACCATTTTCATAATTACCCCATGAACTTGTACTGATCCATTAAAAAGTGTGACAGTGATTCCACAGTAATAAGCCTCTCCCCAAACCTTTACTTCCAAGATGGCTTTTCATCCTGTTTCTACCTGTTAGCCATCACTTTTTTTCTTGTGATTCTCATTGTTTTTCCTTTCAGTGAGTGGGTGTTTGTGTGTGTGTGTGTGTGTGTGTGTGTGTGTGTGTGGAATGTAGTGATGATCTAAGGTCACTAGCGTGTCTTTCAATCTGCATCCTCATTGGTATTCAATGTAAGGCAATGTAAGGTTGGGAAATTGTGTTATGGATGAATTTGTCTTGTAGCGTCCTGAAATAGAAGAGGTGCTGGGCATGCTGAATAATTTTTGTCAATTTGCTGTGACCCTGATTACTATTTCATGCTCTCTCTCATTGGTAGCCTAAGTGAAAAGGGCTAATGAGTTTTGACTCTTGTGTTGTTGGTCTGCGTAGACTAAGATGCTGTTTTAGGTCAATTCGGGAAATGTGCAGTGTTTTTTGAGATCCGTATGTCAAGGTCTCATCGCCTACTGTGTATATAAGATACTGTGAGACCTGATACATATGTATAGGGCTTGTAGTTGACAGATGTGCCTGACAACATAAACAAGTTGACATAGCATTAGTCATAGCCTAGTATCTAATCTCAGTGGTTACTTTGTAGTTTTGAAGTCATCTAACCCATAGCAGCATAAAGTGTGTTATATCAAGCTGTCACAAGGGGGTGCTATTCTATTGGGGTCCCAAAAAACAACAAGTCATGTTCCACCCATTATGTTGAAAGTGTGTCTCTTATAAACATATGAAGCTTTATTTATTTATTTGATCTATAAAGTTTGAGTTAGTCCCATAAAGTCAGATTGACTTCATCATTTGTTCATGGTAAACATCATCAGCTGGGCTCCAGTCCCGCAGCTACTCTGCACAGAATAAGCAGTCATAGATAATGGATGTATGGACGAGACAGGACTTCATGACATGTCCTGCATCAATTCATGCATTAAATGCATACTCATTAAATCATCATGCATGAGGTAAGCATTACTTAAAGTTATATTATGAAGTGTATTTCAGTAGCTGCAATTTAAAGTGGGCAAGAGAGAAAGATACCAGCAGTTCATGTGAACAGAGCAGTGATTCAGAGGAAAAAAATAGTATTGTTTCATTGTTTCGCAATCATTACATGCTAAAGCACAAATGCTTCACAATCCTTCAAATTTTGTTTAAATACAGTCACATTGCGGGATTCATCCTTTCTCTGTGTGTCTCTGTTCAGTCTGCCTGCATATCTTTATGACATACAAAGAGACAGAGACAGCAAATTTGGTCCCTATGTTGTCATTGTCTTTAAAATCTGTTCCCATCCCATCCTCGCATTGTTATTGGCTGTAGGCTACATGCCAATGCACAAAGGTTGAAGCCCAGAAATGTCCTGACACAGCAAATTGCTATGGAAAATAAGCAAATACAGTCAGAGGGCTAGGCGCCTGCAAATACAGATACCACATTCTGCATTTAAGCACATGATTTGTAGGTAGCATAAAGTATTACTGTTATTTCAGTATGCAGTTTAGTCTCTTTTCAGGGTCTTGACTCCAGACCCTCCCCACTGTGAAGCAGCTGCCGCCATCATTTGCTTCTCTTTTCATCTTATTTGGGTATTCTGGTTAATTGTGTTTGTTTATATTATGCAATGTGTTGCCTTTTTTAATTTTGAATGCACTCCTTTGCGATTCCTGCCTCTTTGCTCCTGTCAACTTAGTTCTATCAAATCATGAGAATCCCTCCTCACTCCTCCTCACGTCCTCTTTCCTCTCACTCTCTTCTCATGCTCTCTGAAAACAAATTGTATTTTATAAATGTTAATTAGCATGCCATGGTCTAGGGGATAAGAGTAATGGTGTACATGGGGCGCTGCTGGAGAAGAATTTATTACCACCCGAGACACCTGCTCGATTATAAACAAGTAGTAAACACTGATAATGCTGCTGTTTTGCCTGTCTCCCTAATGGAGAAGTTAAATGGATTTTCGAAGGAAAAATAAACAAAACTTATCACAAGAAATTTTAAAAACACAGTGTTTTTAAAGTTTAAAGTATTTTTTAAATTTTACATCAGTTAGCCTACTTGTTGAGATGATAATATAATTAGCTGTTTAAATGCAAGTCAACTGAAGACAACAGAAGTGGCACTTGGTTAAAATGACTAACACTGTGTCCTACTTTAAACTCTTGTATGCACTTATTGTTTTCAGGTTTGTTATTTACATGAAAACATTATATTGATTGACTCCATGCTAAACCCAATTTAACCAGACTGGAAAGCTAGACACGTGTAAATAAAAAGCAATTTCCCGTTTTGAAATGGCATCCATAAATTTTATTGCCTTGAATAAAAGCTGTTGCTGGTAGCTGTTATTAGCTGTAGCTTTAACATTGACTCTTAGTCGACAGACCTTAATAGACTGATACGCTGAAAATAAGAAGCCTAAACATAAGTAACCCCACATTAAAATGTATTAAGGAGAAGATAAACACACAGTCACATGTATTACCAAATATTTTTCTTTTTATTTGTGGTTCTTTACCTGAGTCTCTGTTAAGGCATGCTGAAAGCTACAAAGCTTGACGGGTTGAGGCTAATCTTGACTAAAAGCTGGGCCCACTGGCTAACGTTTGGCAAAGTGATTTATGGTTAGATTACATGCTAACCTGCTAGCAAATGAGATATGTCTAACCACTGACATGTATAAAAAGGGACAACTCATCTCGACTTCCTCCCACAGTATAAAAGTGAAGCCAAAAAATCCTTAATACGAACACTGCCATCTTGCACTGGTGATGTCATTTGGAGCCAGAGTCTGCGCGGTGGATACTGGGTGGTGAAATTGCAGCATTGAGTTTCCCCTTACATCCTTATTCACTTAGTTGTCAATTATTATTATTATTATTATTATTATTAATCTACTATTTACTTTATTAATCCCAAGCTGCGAAATTACTTTTCTGCATTTAACACACTAACATTTCATTCTCTTTTTATAGCATCAATTAACAAATTAAAACCAAGCCTATTAGAAAAATGAACACTTGAATAGGCTTGGCCTCCACAGAGGCTAGAGGATAAATTGAATACAACTTTAGCATGAGTGCATTCCTGACTTCGTGAATGCAAAAAAAATAATTTTAATCCGTTTCATTTCCTACCTTTTTCTGGAGTCTTCAGCAGCATTTTACAATATTTTATCCCATTTTTACATTTTTGTTCTAGTGTTCTGGTGTAGACAGTTTCTGCTTTTCCTTCTGTCTTTCATTAAGGGTTCTTGATCAACAGATGTTCCAGTGCAACATATGGTGGAACCTTTCCTTTAAAAACCAAATTGTAGGCAATGACAATATCAAAACATTATGTGGTCTTACTGAATCTACATAAAATTATAATGAATCTGCACTATTATAAGGAGCACCTTGTAATATTCTAGGCTGAACACATCCTGGACAAATACTGAACAGACAGAAATAAAATTGTCATCTAAATGTGAGTTTAGATGACAGTGAGTTTCATAAAATGTTTGGTTCCTCCAAATGACTGTTGTTTGAAGTAAAAGAATGTTGTTCCCCACAATTCTTAATCTGAAATTAGTAAATATTACAGATCATGTGGTGTTACACTGTTCTACATTTGGCATTACTCTTTTGATTTGGTATATCATATGTGGTAAGAAGTTGGCAATACCACAATTTCATTCAGACAAATAAAGGAAAGCTTTGAGATATTACTCAGTGCAGCCATCATTCTCAACTCTGCTTTAGCATACATAGCACATTTATTTTTATATTAAAATTTTACACTGTGCAACTTTAACCAACCTACCTACAGTTCCCAGAGCAAAAACCATGGCTCCATGGCTTATGAATATGATTATAAAATTACATTTCACCCTGATTTACATAGACCCCATTAACATCTTCTCTGTTATCCACTGCCTGGATTAAATAGGGGGCTCCTAATCCAAGAATTAATCCATCAAATCACACTTATCCAGTCATTCACTTTCTTCTTCTATTTGAGGTAATTACTCAAAGCACATCAAGCAAATATTAGACCAAATTTATAAGTGACAAAAAAATCAAAAACAATTGAGTTCATCACATTAAATGTGTTAATTATTGCACATCATCTGAGAAGGCTTAGTTTATTCTGGAGGGAAATCTGTTGTTTAATGCCAGCTGATGTTGGGATGCATAAACAATATTGATTATGCTGACAATCCTGAAATATGAAATATAAAAAGTCTTGTAAACTGTCTTCAAAGTCTTTGGCTGGCCTACTTTTTAAACAAATCTACACACATACACACACACACACAAAACAAACAATACACTGGCCTTTTCTCCATCTGCTTGAAGATTGTACCAGAAACATAAGGACAGAGAACGTGATGATAAACAAGATAGACAGGCCTAGAGAATAAAGGCAAAACAGCAAGGGAGGGAGAGAGAGCCAGAGTGTGGGTGAAGGAATAAATGAAAAAAGGGGGCCAGGGCCTCTCATCAATATTTCATTTGCACTGAAAACAAAAGGGGTGGGCTGGGTGGTGGGTCTCTGCAGACTGTGCTGAATTCAGCAGGAACATAAAACTCTCCAAGTCAAAGGACAATATGGATGAGTGGTGGCGAACAGCTCCTCCAAACGACACAAATGAGTTGGGAGTGACAGTGGGGATCATTAGATCCTCAGCACCAGTTAATACCAGCTGACTGTAAAAAAAACACTTATAATTTTCACACACACATCAATTTCCTCTCTTCTGTTATGTTAACTGACTGAAGCAGTTTGCTGCAGGTGAAGCATCTACCAATCCAATACAACTAAACCCCCCACCCCATTTTAAATTTGTAAAAATGTGTAATCCTGACTCAAAGGATCACTGGAACACTGCCATGTTTGATCTCTTGGCTGCAGGCAGCAACTTGAATAGAGGATGTGAGTCATTCATCTAAATGGGTGTTAAAATCTATTTTGATTTGCTCTTTACACGCATTATTGACTATGTTATCAAACACATGACGTCTGCAGTATTCTTCTTGCTCTCATCTTTCTCTGAGGTGAGAGATTATGTTCTTCTGTATTTATGTAGCGATGACACATCTTCTGCTGATAAAAAAAAAGACACTCTAAGAGCTATAGCCTTTAGCCAGTATGGATTTTCAAGGCCAGCGCTGATACTACTGGAGTGAAGAGGATCACCCGCCTAGACATCAGTAAAATAAGCAGTCCTTCAAATAAAACGTTGTTTTGCCTTATTGTATGATGCAGTATTCATTTTAAACTTGTTCTGCGCTGATAAGTCAAAGAATTTCAAATAATATGTACATACCTGGTAAAATGCCTTGTATGATGAGTTGTTGTGCTTTTCTGAGGTACACCACAGTTTCCTGTTTTAAGTCTGCTAATTATTTTTATTTTGTTTTTGTCAGCGAATGAAGGGACCAAAATCAAGAGCTCCATTGTTGTGCCATGGGATACTTGATGGAGCAGTTGCAGTTACACTGTTTATTTGACTCAGTCTCACACACACACCATCCTGCTGCTGTGAAGTGTGTATTAATCCACTGCTGAAAACAGTCCCAAATAGGGACTATTTTGTGTTTTGCTAAAAAATCTGTATCTAGCTGTTTTAGGGAATTATTTTTTTAATCAAATTTTTGAAGTTTATCTTCAATAAGGAACAGCAGGCTTTGGTCTGAGTGTCAAAGACGTCAATCAAAAGATAAATAAATTTTACAAATTTTTTGAAAATTGGTTTTGATGGTTTTGTTGGACTAAATCTCTAAAATAAAGTGTCAGAAAATACACTTTAAATATATTTTTTGTTTTGATTGTCATGTGTGTTACAAGGAGCCTGAAATGAGTTTGTGAGAGAATCCACTCCCGTTTGAATTTGATTTCATTGTAAATCACCAGCAATAACTTTATTGTATGGTTGTGTATATATGGGACGGCACGGTGGTGCAGTGGTTAGCACTGTCGCCTCATAGAAAAAGGGTTCCAGGTTCAAATCCTACTATGTGGAGTTTGCATGCTCTCCCTGTGCCTGCGTGGGTTTTCTCCGGGTACTCCGGCTTCCTCCCACAATCCCAAAAACATGCACATTAGGTTAATTGGCTCTCTACATTGCCCCTAGGAGTAAGTGTATGCGTGAGTTGTTGTCTGTGCTTCTGTGTTGGCCATGCGATTGACTGGCGACCAGTCCAGGGTGAACCCTGCCTCTCGCCCGTAGTCAGCTGGGATAGGCTCCAGCTCCCCCGCGACCCTGACGGATAAGCAGTATATAAAATGGATGAAAATGGATGGTTGTGTATGGCTGTATGAATATATAGACTTGGATTATCAAATGGCTTATAGTCCCCACAAATTTTGTATTTGAAATAAACCACACTCTGTGTTCGCAACTAGCCTTCGTCCAGCTCCATGTGATAACGCAGAGGCAATTCAGTGGCTCCAATTTGGTGATTTTGGGGAACTCACATGGATGCAGTGTGTGGAAAGACATGCATTTCACATATGCTGTATCTATGTAAATGCAGAAAGTACTAGAAATTTTCCCTTGATAACTGAGTTGTGTGTTTGTGTACCCTCAGTGGAAATATAAGGCATAAAATCTTTGACACAACTTGCTAAGATTTTACAGGAGATTTGGATGGCATGGTTGGCCCCTTTAGAACAGTTCCCTCAGCACCATCAGGCCTCTCATCAACCAAAGCATACCAAGAGTGAAATGTCTTTCAAAAAACTTTTTGTAAAGTACTTATTCTAATTCATCGCAAGATGGCCAGGTTTTCAGCTGTGACCCTCAGACTTCAGATGGAAGAGCAGGAAGACTTCCTGTTATTCTCTCTTGGGTTTGTTGTGTGTGTCCCTGACCCTGTGCAATAATTTCCTTTATGGAGATGTGTTTCACAAAGAGGTGAACCCCGCTCCATTCTTGCTTGTAAACGACTGAGCCTTTCGAGGATGCCCCTTTCTTAAACAATGATACTATCAGCTGTTACCAGAGAACCTCTTTACCTGTGGAATGTTCCAGACAGGTGTTTTTTGAGCAGTACATAAACTTTCAGTCTCTTGTTGCCCCTGTGACAGTTTGCTTGGAATGTCTTGTCAGAATCCTATTCAGAATAAGCATAGATTTTCAAAAATTATACAATGAAACATTTCAAAAAACAGCGTTTTTGTGTACCTGGTAGTGTGTTTTTCATTGTACTACAGTATATAAGGTGGAGGTGGAGTACTATATGTACTGACTTTTATAAAACCACTGTACTGTAACGCTAAGTGCTAAAGGTTAGGCAATCGAAATTCCACGCTGTGCTGAAGGGTTTGCGAGCTGTCACTTGTATACTAGAGGAAAGGAGTTAGGCGGCTATAGATTAAGACCAGAGATTTAAGGTCACAGAACACTTACGTTAGTGGAACACATACACATTCATATTGCTACAGAGTGAAATGAATGAGAAAAAAAGAAATACACTAATGAGAAACAGGCACACGCATGCACATATATGCACACAAATGAGCTGAACAACATGAGGTCTTCTTCTCCTGGACTGAAGTGAGTCTTTTGTGAGAGCATAAGTACCACTCCAGGAGCCCTCTGAGATGAAAGTGACAACAGTGAACCAAATTAATCATTATAAATGTAATTCACTAGTCTACATCCACATTATGTTCCATTTATAGTGACTGGAACAAAGCTCCCTTTGAGCACTGCAACCTTTTTCTTCAGTGCTCCCCTGACCCTTGAGACTTCTGCTCTTGTACCCCAACCCTCTCCATTGCTTTCAGTCCCAGCCTCCTCTGATCCCCCTTGGCCATCTTTTCCACTTACTGAAAATATCATGTACAAATGGCAGACCTCCAAGGTCTAATGATTTTGGAGGGAAGTGATGAAAAGTGTATGCCACATTTCTGAAAATCACACACATACATACCGTATTTTCTGGACTATAGAACGCACCTGAGCATAAGCATAACCCACCAAATTAAAAAAAAAAAAAATTGTACATATATAGGCCGCACTTGACTATAAGCCGCAGGTGTCCACATTGTAACATGATATACGTTTTCAAGTTACGGGCCATCTGCTTTTATTACCTCTGAAAGCTTTTGTCATCTTTTTGCATTGCGTCAGTTCTTCACGCTGCCGTCTCCAACGTCTCACCATTGATTCATTTATGCCAAGCTTACGTGCAGCAGCTCTATTTCCTTCTTGGACAGCCAGTTCGATTGCTTTTAACTTAAAAGCTGCATCATATGCATTTTTCGAGTGTTTTCCATGATGACGGTATGTGCATGACACGCAAAATGACTGTTAAAAGTTACGCTTAAAACTAGCATCTTCCTCTTCGCATCACCGGGCCGTTAGCCCGTAAAAGTCTATAGATTAGCCACATCGTTGTTTAGGTCGCAGAGTTGAAGGTGTGGGAAAAAAGTAGCGGTTTATAGTCGGGAAAATACGGTACATACACGTCACACACACATTTTTTCTGACCCCACACTGTGCAAACAAATAAGGTGGGGGATAGAAATACAGAGGCTCTGATATAAGTTAATGGTCCGCACAGAACTTTGCTTTGGCCCATGTCCTTTGAACTCCATTTTCTTGCCAGAGACATTTTAGAATGCCAAAGACACCAACCCATTATACCACCTGATGTTCTCTAAGAACTGCCTGGACTGCTGAGAATCTTTTAGTGTAGGATGACGGTCTTTGAATGGCTTGCACTGGATTTTTCCACTGTAGCAACAGACTATGGAGGATTTGTGATTACCATGAGCTTTTGACGTGTCCCCAGGGAATGTGACAGCATTGCTGGAAAGGCAGACTACATCTATCTTTAGCTTATGAAATTGAACAGCCTTTGTGACTTCTTGTGAAACTGTCCAGGCTCTTCTGAAGGTTTTGTCCTTCTTTCTGGTTCTGTCTGATCTTTTCCACTGTCGACTCGCCATACAACATGGAGGTGAAAATATTCAGAATGTTTTCTGCTGTTAATGTGATGTCCTGTCCTGGTTCTGTTTTTTGATTTTGAAGTCCACGTGCCATGTTTCATGTTTGTCATCTCATGTGTTTTCATGTTTTATGTTCAAGGTTTCTGTCATGTCTTGGTTCTCTGTGTCCTGTTTTTATGTAGCTTTGCTTTTAGTTTTCTTGATTGCTTTCTCCCTCCTAATGTGTGTCACCTGTGTCTCGTTGTCATGTCTATTTAGTCCTCGTGTACCCAGTCACCTTGGTCAGAGCGTTCTGTCACAATTGTTGTCATAGCTGACAAAAAGAGAACTGAACCCTGATGCAGAATCAAAAAGCTGAGTGATGTATGGCAGAGGTCCGAACTCAGTCTTTTATTAAACAAAGCAAAACTCAAAAAGGCTCACACTCACTGTGGTATATTCTCCTGGCTAGACATAGGCATTACATGGCGTGGCAAAACAGGACATAGATCTCCTGGCATAGACTCGACGACAACAAACAACGCTCTGACAAAGGTGACTGGGAAGACAAGGACTAAATAGACAAGACAATTACACCTTCAAAATAAAACATGACATGACAAAAACCTTGTACCTAATACATGGAAACACAAGACACACATGGAACATGACACAAGGACTCAAAAACCAAAAGACAGAGAACCATGACATGACAGAAACCTTGAACATAAAACATGAAAACACATGAGAAGACAAACATGAAACATGGCACGTGGACTCCAAAATCAACAATTACATTCAAATGTGAATACATGTGGAGGAGAATTATGTTTTAAAATTCATTTTGAATGGGATATCTATCTAATTTATGTCTGCAGTGAGTAGCATGCATGAAAAGAAGTAGTATGAAAGGATGAGTCATTGATGGTCTCTGGCAGCTCCACTGACCTGATGAGCCTCATTCTGTGATGATCGTTCTCATGTAACTCATAGAAGTCACATAGTTGTTTGAAATGAGAGTATGCATGTATTAAATTATATTATATGACTGGAGTTGAGTCTGATTTTATGGACCTTTTAGAATCCTTTAACCTTACTAAGGAAGTTCAGGAACTAACTCATTTGAAACGGGAACACTCTTGAACGGGTTCTGCACAGTGGTCTCATTCTTTCAAAATTTAGCATCAAGGATATCTGTGTGTCTGACCATAAATCAGTTCTATTCAATGTCAATTTTACTCAACAACTTCCTAATCACTCCACGCCCATCTGTCGCCAGGTTTTTAACTCTACATCTGCTAGTTTGTTCTCTGAGCAATTTACTTCTGCCATTCTTTAACTGCCACAAATATTATTTATGTTGTCATTTTATGTTTTGTATGACATTTTATTTAACACTGTTTATTCTTGTGAATATTTAATTTCTTTGGTCACCACTACCCCTCCCTTTGTTTCTATTTAGCCAGAATGTCACTATTATCAGAAATCTAATAAACCCACCTGATCAGATTTTACACACCCATAGGGATATACACTGCTTTTTTAGTAATTTTAAGAAAATCTTACTACCCTCCTTAAAAGATATTATGGCACACTCAAAGTCAACCACATGCATTCTTGATGTTATTCCCACTAAATTTCTCAAAGAGGTTTTTAATGCCATACCATTATTTTACTTATTCTAAATTATTCCGTAGAAAATGGTATCTTTCCCTCTGCTTTTAAACATGATATGGTGCAACCTGCTTTGAAGAAACCTAACCTTGATCCATCTGTTTTTAGTAATTTTAGACCAATTTCAAAGTGGCCGTTTTTATCTAAGGTGGTCGACAAAATGGTAATTACTCAGCTTTTGGAGTTCATGTGTCATAATGACCTCTGAAAAATTTCAAACTGGTTTTAGATCACTGCATAGTACAGAAACTGCCCTCCTTAAGGTGACCAATGACCTCTTTTTATCTGCCAACAGTAGAAAGAGTACTATTTGAATTCTTTTAGACCTTAATGCAGCATTTAACACTGTAGACCTTAACATTTTAATAAACCGTTTGCAGTCTTGGGTGTACATCCATGCACTCCATTGGCTGTCCTCTTATCTTTTGAACTTTTGCAGTCACCATAGGTGAATACACGTCATCCCTAGCCCACATCACATTTGGTGTGCCGCAGGGCTCAATTTTAGGTCAGATTTTATTCCCACAATATCTCTTTTCACACGTATGCGGATGACAAACAAATATACCTTCCTTTGAGACCCAATGACCCGAGAAGCCTAGCTGTTGCCATCGACTGTCTTGGTGATGTAAACTGTTGGATGGCTCAAAACTTTCTTCAACTCAACAATTCCAAAACAGAAATCATACTGTTTAGCCACCCACAACCCCAGACACCAGTCAGCCTTGGTCCTCTGTCCACTAGTCAAAAACTCACTGCTGACTCAAGCGTCAGCTTTGACCCCCAAGTCAAAAAAAATTGTCCAATCATGCTTCATCCAACTGCATATGATCTAAAAATTCAAACCACTCTTCCCACAGCTCACTTCTTGTGCAGCAGGCTGAGGGGGTGGGGCCCCTGCCCCAGTAGAGCTGTATGTCTAGAAATGCCCCTGCATTGACACATAGTGTGTGTTTGCAGAACACTGGGGAAAGATAATATAACATTATAACATATAATATATTTTTTTATTTTTTTGACATCAGGCTGCTGCTGATGTAACAGTGAGTAGCCAAGATTGCATATTGTACCAACAGTAAAGTGAGAGGCAAGTGTAAATGTGGAATATTATTTTACTGATTTGTGCTTGTTTACTGTATGCAGAACAAAATCAGGTTGGAGGAATATTTACAGTAAGACTTTGTATGCAGGTAAAGAGGCATTTAGGCTGTTTAGAATGCAGCTCCTGCCCTCCTTGGATGTCTGTGTGCAGCAGCCTTGCTTTCAACACCACTGACAGCCTGAGGACACAAAGAAGCTCTGTGGAAAATGAACTCATGCCACTTAGTCCCTATAGAAAAAAAACAAAGCAAAATACACCTACGAGCAGAGGTCTGAAGTGTAGAGGTTTGCCAACGTCACTTTGAACATGCTTGAAATGACCCCTGGCTTTAATATCATATACATAAGAGATGCCAGAGATGAGAGGAAGAAGGAAGAAGAGCAGGAGTGGAAAAGCCATCTACATACACTCTCTGAGTGTGCAACGTTTAATGACCGAAATTCTAATTTGAAACCTCTGTCATATTTGTGTTTATGTTGCCAGAAGCCACCATGAAAAACTCATGTGGCAAAAGAGAAAAAAAGAAATTAAGGCTAATGATATATCCGTTATTACAGAAAGATGGATTTGACACGCACCTCTTCATTATTGCGCATGTGGTGCGTTGCAAACGTGTGTGTGTGCATGTGACACAGAGACTCTGTCATCTCAGTCACAGTAATTGAGCAGCGGCTCAGAGTTAGTCCTTCATGTATTTAGTATGAACAGAGCCTTCAGTGTGGCAGGGCCAGCAGAGTGACTCTGCACTAATGCTTTAGAGAGCTGAGGCGGCATCATGGCGACATGACTGTGGCGAGGCACAGGGTGAAGAGGTGCCTGCACCCAGAGGAGAGGGAGCTGCCACAGGAGCCAGCCATGCAGAACTGACACCTCCTCTTCCCTTCCGCTCTGCTCTGTAACCTCCAACATGTTGCATGTCAAGTCTTCTTGCATCGCAACCCATAGCTGACCTCATCCGTCAAGCAACAAATGTATAAAATAGGTACATATTAACCCAGTGGATCTCAAGGAAAATCACACTTTGAAAAAATGAAGCCCTATTCCACGAGGATTCAGTCAGAGATTTATCTATTACAATGTAATGCAACCATAATTTGGTTCCCAGAGACACATCATAAATGCAATATCTCAATAAATTAGTTAGTATTGTTGGTGTAGAGTTGGGGGTTTTTTTGTTCGTTTGTTGTTGTTTTTTTGTTTTGTTTTGTTTTTGCTTTTTGGTACTTTATCTCTTATTCCAGTCATGAAACAAGGACAGTGATGTGAGACACTGTCATTGATGTGAAGCACATGAAACCAGGCCGAGCCGCTATCACCCACCTGCAGAGCAGTGTCATCAGCTGCTTCGACCTGCGATTTCAGTGCAAGACAGATTGTGCTGTCTGGTTTTCCCCTCTCCCTAGCACCAACAGCAGGGCATTAGAAATGCTCTGCTTAAATGGATAGTCTTTTTTAAATATAAGTGGGGCCACTCAAAGCTAGAATAAAGTTAAGACTTGAATTGGATCTTACTGTTATCTCAACAGCTCATTATTTCAGACAAATACGGATCACTGCAGTAAGGGGACAAAAGAGCATTTTAAGATACTAAATTAAAATCGGATTTCGACAATAGGAAGGCCATTTCCCAGGAGCTGAATTTAAAAAGCCTGAGACAAAAACTTATATTGATGTTAAATTGAGCTCCATTACAGACCGGACAAAGAGGGGATCTTACTTTGAAACTTAATTTCTTCATATGCATTTTGTATGAAGGTTTGAATGATGATTAAGAAAATCATCTCTTGGTACCAATGTGAATCAGTTCGTGGCGGCATGTAGGTGCACTGAATTTTAATTTAGCAATATTTCTCATGACATACTCTCATGACATCATCTCTGTGCTTTGATCATATCTTAAACCTTGAAAAAACAAATAAACAACTTAAAAAATTTAAAAATGGCAGCTGTAGTTTCATATCACAACTTTGGAAAACTCTGACCAACAAGGAGCTTTTCATAATAAGTCTGAGGGTCTGGGAATTGCTCTAAGTGCATGTGCATGTCGCCTTGTCACAGGCATTATCAGAAGAGCAGAAGTGGAAGGAACTTCGTAGGTAAATAGGTTGTCTACATGTCATGTGGAATCCCTCAGGTTGTCATTAAAGTGGTCCTGTGGACACTGCAGAGAGACATAACAATGAATACTAAAATCTGTATGGACATTGATTTTTTTATGGCCTTTTGAATGTCTTTGCTGTTGAATAAATTAAAAAGTTCCTTTTAAACAGTGACTACTTGCTGGTCCAAGAACACATATAAACCTGCTGCTGAACCGTTTGCTTCTTTTATCCTCTGCCAACATCAAAATTACAAGTTAGAACTGTTAGATTGAGCCTGTGATGGCAAATTAAAGAGCACTCCTATTTCACTGCAGTTGTTTACCATCACTGCCATTATCCTCCAACAGTGTCAACAAGCTGAGTGTCTTTGCAGCCCAAGGTTTATGTTGATCCACAGAGAGAAAGAAAAACATTGATATTATATATGAGCTGTGAAAAACCTGCATAGAAGAAAGAAAGGATACTTTAATGTAAAGCTGCAGGCAGAAATTTAATTCTGAGTGTCAAGGTACGCAATTAATAGAAAAATATCCTGTTTCAATTCAGCCTGGTTTCTCCAGTCATGCCTGCAGAGTGAGTGGTAGTTGTTTGCTAAATCGCAAAACCAGGGACGAAGAACACAATTTGCTGAAGACATGATCGCAGCAGGTCACTGCCTCAAGGTGTCCATGCTTCTAAATGGACCTAATGCATAAACAAGCAATTATTTCTTTGTTTTTCTTTGAATGGACCAAAGGGAAATTGCTTCACCGGGTGGTCATCAGTCATAAGTCTTTGTGGTAAGTTCTTTGAGAACTTTTGTATCTGCTACATTGTATACCACACCCCCACTCAGCAGCACAGTACACTTAATTGATAGAACAGTTCATACACATTTAAAGCTGCTATAAACAAATGACAGGGTGTATTGTGAAAGGTGTTGTTTGCAGTTACCAGTCAAGCAAATGATCACCCCTGCTATTCCACTCAATTCCACTCTCAACAACACTAGAATACACGGCAAATGGAGATTGTCAGAATACATTTGACAATATATATTTCTGCAAATAATGGATATGCTGAAACTTTATGTTTCTTTGAGTTCAACTTAAAGTTTAACGTTGTGACAGTAAAATGCGTGAGGTGTCGTTAAATTAAAGTTCAAAAGCTGATGGGTTAGGTTCAGGAAAAGATCAAATTTTTGGTGGGTTTTGTCACCACAAAAACTGGAAATTTGACCTAAGTTTTTGATTTGGCCCATGTCTCCTCTGCTAACAAGGAGGGGGGAAGGTTTTATTACCTGTACTGCAGCCAGCTAAAAGGGGGTGATCAAAATGTTTCAGCTTATGACCATAAGGTTGCCAGTTGTTCCACACAGTCACACAGGAAGGTGGAGTGAAAAGCTAGCCATCAGAGAGAGAATGGATACACGAAAATCCTACATAATATCAGTTTGTCAAATAGTCATGTGTGCATGCATGATTATCTTTCAGACTTGCACCAGATTTGTTTACAGAATTTATAAACTGCAGTGGTGTCACAGAGGGGTGGTCCTGCTGGGACTGGGCGTACAGTTTGTGAAGTCAAGAAATGATTAATGAAAGTTAGGGGAAGATCCTTATTTCAGTTAAATGTTAAAATCACAGACTTGCTGACTGTTGTGATACTGGACTGGATAACCTAATCTAATCTACATATGTGGTAGCTAGTCAGGGGCAGAATAGGGTCATTCCTTCATCATCTTAAGAAAAGGAAATTCGCACACGTCGAGCACCAACCCGGCTTCATCACCTAACAGTGTAGTTGTCCACATGTGCTGAACATAAGATGCCACTTTGGTTAAGTTTAGGTCCAAAAACTGCGTGATTTGGTTTTAGGGAAAGACCACTGAAATGTTTCCTTTCACACTGAAAACATACTCTGGTCTGTTTCAACCCCAGTTCCAGCCCTCTTGGGACTTTCTTGATTGTAAACTAAGAAGAAACTTGAAGATCTTGATTTGCTCGTGTTTTCTTAAGTTGGAGTGCATTGAATTCTCTTGGCCACTGTAGTTTTGAGATGTTTCAAAAAGTAATATAAAATGTACCTAATGGAAATGTTGCGAAAAAGAGAGCATTAATCTCAGTGGGCCATGTTGGCACCCTGGACAATTAGTACTATTATCCTCACTACAATGCTCTGGCTTCTCTAGAATACCAAACTCAATTTGGTATTCATTTATCATTTGTATTGTATGTGCATTACATTTTATATTTTGTTCTGCTCTAATGTTAATATGTGCTAAGGGAGACTGACAGCTTATACACATACGAAAGCTTAAAAGTGCTAACAGCTCCAGCATTTTTGTCCTCCAGAAACTTTTGCTGATGTCCTTCCCATGTGAAAGCTGTGGTAGCCCCTCCATGTTGGTGTTACTCGGGGAAAAACTGCCTCCCCACAGCCCCATGGAAAACTCGCCTCGGGCCGTTTGTCAAACTTCTCCCACTTCAAAGTCTCTCAGCATCCACCAGAGAGGCCGCTGGAGATTTGGCATCAATTTTAGATCATAAAGTGATGGAGAGAGCAAGGAGGAGAGATAGGATAAAATCTTAACAAAGAACCACTAAGTGCCAAGCATGTTATTATTGCCTATAAAGCCTGTGGGCTCCATGTGAACTGGGGTTAAAAGATTGACTGGATTGGGCCAAGCTGAACGCTTCAAGGTGTTTCTGTCCAACCAAACAGCTATCTAGTCAGTACATCAGTGGAATCAAAAGTAGCATGTTTAGCTTCTGTGTTCAAGATAGAGGAAGGCACAATCCTTCAAACACTGCTCTGTGAATTTCTTTAACCAGCAGAGGAGGTGTGGCCCCACAACACCAGTTACACACTTGATTTGCACATAACAGATCAACAGGGATGTTACTGAACTACAGTGTTTTGTTTCTCAGAAGAAACCTGATCTTTTTAACCTACAAACTACACAGGGATGTTGCTACAGTATCCCTCCATTTCCTATCCCTGCCCTATTTGTGAAAGTTTTTTTTGTTTGTTTGTTTTAACTCATGCGAATTCACCCTTTTAGACACATTTTAGAGTATGTAAAAACCCTCTGCCATAACTAATACTTTTTTTAACATAATTTTCCTTAATGAAAAAGTTGATTGGTGAAAGAGCAGGGCACTTCAAGATACCCAGTGTTAGTCTCCAATTTCTGTCATCACCTATAACAGCACACTCCAAACAAAATAAACAGTATTAAAAGTAACTGGGCCATTAATGAAAGTGACATCCTTTTGAGTAAAGGTTGAAGGTGGCCAACTTGGCATATTTTTGAAACTTTGTCACCTCTTCTCTCCTCATCAAGTCAAATAATATTTTTTTTATATGGTGCCAAATCACAAATAGAATAGAGCAAGAGCAAGTCTAGAACATACTCTATAACATTAACTCATGAAGAAGCAATTGATGAGAGCGGTATAATAAAATGAATAGGACTGGTTCAAGCATAGACCTTTGTGGAACTCTGTGACTAATGTGTATGGAGGACTCGTCATTAACATGCACAAACTGAGATTGCTCTGATAAAAAACAGCTTAACTAAGTTCCTTTAATGCCAATTAAAGGTTCCAGTCTTTGTAATAGGATGTGATAGTCAATAGTATCAAATACAGCATTAAGAGCTAACAAGACAAGTACAGAGACGAGTCCCTGCAATTAGGTCATTTGTAATTTTTTAACAATACTCTATCTGTGCTGTGATGCACCCAAATAACTGTTATGTCATCTATTTTTTCTTCCTTCTGTGCTTGAGGTAAAGCTCATATCTGTACTTGTGTACTGACGTTTGCCACTGATGCTTAAGAGTGCATGCTGAGTATGTTCATTGGGGACAAGCATTGATGCCACCTTGTCCAGGCATTGCCATCTGCATCCACATTTGTATTTTCATTTGCATTTTCGTATTCGCATCGGATCATATTTATTATTAGTTATGTTGGCTAGCTAGCGTTATTATTGTTATTGTGTTTTTTTATTTAAAATGACAAATAAGTGGTTTGTTCAAATAAGGTCATTAAACTGAACATTGTTTACCTGTTTATGATCATCCAACATCTCAATTTTTTTGCTGGGACTCCACAGTGATCTGATTGTGGGCATCAATATCAGTTAGTATAACTCTAAGACTTTTGACAGTCAGACCCACAGTTTGTAACTCATGGATTCTGCTGTACATTCGTAGTCTAAAACCCAGTCTCATATCTTAGTATGAGCTGAAATCATGGTGACATCATGACATCATAAGGATTTTTTTTTCTTCTTTGTATAAGGGATCCATGGAGATAGTAGTCTGTGTAGTGCTGTCCTGTCCTTGGGTGATAAATTCTTAGGCCAGGTAGCAGATGATTGCATGAAGACCAATGTTGTCCAGAAATTCCTCAATAGATATTCTTTTTTGTCACACGACTTTTATGAGTACTTACTTAGTACTCATAAAAGTACTTAGTTGTGAGTATTCTTACCAGTACTATTCACAGTATGGTTTTGAAATCCTACAGTCCAATGCAAAAATCCCCACATAGAATTGTGCACCTTACATAACTGCTGTCAGCCTCCCAGCATTAGAAGATATCTATAGCTCTTGGCTTTTGTCTCAAGCTTCATGCATTGTTAGTTGCCCCTCAGGTTCCCCTTCCCTCAGGTAGATGCTATCTTTTTTTTTTTCTTGGCAAAATATTTCTCGTGCTGTGAGTAGCCTGAACAGTTCCAGATTCAGTTGCTGATCTATGTAAGCTGCACTTTGCCGAGACAATTCAGTTTACCGATACTAGGCAAGTGTAGATATTTACAGGAAGCTGGAAGGCCCAAGTTTAGTCATAATCTATTTATATTCTATTACTACTCTGCTACAGCTGCTACCATTATTATTGTTCCTAATATTGCTATCATAATCAACATAGTACCTTCTGTATACTTCATTGTCATTATCATTATCTATAGTTCCAATACTTCTGGTATTGCACACTGCCGCATGATGTGCAATATCCACCTCAAAGAGCAGCACTGTTATTCACAGCCTGAGTATGTAGCCCATTTATTGTCATTTGTTGTTTATTATTTATTATGCCTCACTTGACACTTTCACCTTGTCACTTGACTCTTTCACTTTGCACCTTTGTGGCCTTGCTGTCTAATTTCATTGTACAGGCAATTGTTCAATGACGATAAAGGTCTTGAATCTTGAATTAAGAATCTTTTCTGTAATTTTTGTCTTGTCCTGCTGCTGTAATGACCAAATTTCCCCTCAGGGATCATTAATGTCACCTCTTATCTCTTAAAGTTGGAAGCATAGCATTGCCCAAAATGTCTTGTTATGCTGAAGCATTAAAATTTCCCTTCACTGGAAGTAAGGAGCCTAGCCCAACCCCAGAAAAACAGCCCTATACGAAACCTGAATTCAATAGTAAAGAGGTGTATCCGAATACTTTTGTCTGAATAGAAAGGTAGTAAGGCAGTAGTCCAATGGAGATGGAGGTGAATCCAAAAGGGGAGTTGTATGGAAAAGTGAGTGTTGTCAACTGAAGCAGCAGTACCAGGTGAAAATCCAGAGGGAATAATGTTTGAACAGGAGACCAAAAGGTAAGTCTGGGCACAGAGCTGAGCAGGGTAGGCAGAAATGATGTAGCAAAACTGGAGCACAAGAAAAAGCAGGCCTGAAGCGTATACCACTGGTGTCGCGGTACGATTTGGTGGAGATGGAGTGAATGAACTGGTCCTTAAATATCACAGGAATGTGTGGAGTTGATAGAAGGTAGTGAGTCTGGGCAGCGCAGGTGAGTTGATGGGAAGAAAGTAGGTCATCCCTGCCCAGCCCAGTCAGTAAAAATCAGAGATCAGTGGGGCATCCAAAATGACGGAACGAGGGATCCAGGAACATTCCACTGGATCATAATCCTCATTGTCTATGAGACACTGCAACTCTCTACCCTGCTGCCTGATGTCCAACAGCCGACAAACAGTGAATGTGGCCATCATCAATGAGCCAGACAGAGAGTGGGGGGGTTGGCAGGAGGATAAAAATGGCTGGAGGAAACAGATTTGAGTTGAGAGACATGAAAAGATGGGTGGATTCTTAAGGCAGAGGGTGGTTTTAACCTGACTACTGAAGGATTGCTGTTTTTAACAATGGGAAAGGCAATTAAAAAATCATTAAAACCTGGATGGGAAACTTATCACTTAATGTACAAAGTGTGAGAAATAGTCGCACAATCAAGAAAGGCCAAGGCAAATCACTTCTTAGTTGATATTAAATGTTCAAACAGGACTTCACAAAAGCTCTGGAGAAGTATTGATAAGCTTATGGGGGAAAAAACACTGTTAAAGTGAAAAAACTGAGCTCATGATAAATGGAAACCTGCAACAGGACAGCTTAATGTTTCACTGAATCTGTTTTGGATCTGTGCCAAAATGTCAGATTACGAGACTTACCTGTTGATTTAGTTGATGACCCACACGCACTTAAAGTCAACTGTAATGTCAAATCAGATGTTGAAAGACAGAATATTTTCCATTAGCTTTTAAAACTGCAATTATAACTCCAGTATATAAATGTGGTGACAAAAAGGTGGTATGAAACTACAAGCATACTGCCTGTTGTTTCCAAGGTGGTTGAACACCTAGGGGCAATGTAGAGTAGCCAATTAACCTAATGTGCATGTTTTTGGGATTGTGGGAGGAAGCCGGAGTACCTGGAGAAAACCCACGCAGGCACGGGAAGAAGGGCCCAGAGCCACACAGAAGGGTTCCAGACCGGGATTCAAACCTGTAACTGTCTTGCTATGAGGCAACAGCACTAACCACTGCACCACCGTGCCGCCCAAGATCTACTCCATCCTATGCAATTTCGATTTTGAAATAATTAATCCAAGGAGACAGCATGTGGTTACCTCTTGGAAGTAATTAAAACAACATTAGATGAAGGAGGGGGTAGTTGGAGCAGTGTTTCTTCATTTCCATAAAGCATATGATACAGTGAGTCATCCAATACTTCTATCAAAGTTGTCTAAATTCAAGCTTGCAGCTAGTACACTGAATTGAAATTAGTCTTATTTAACTGTTTGTTCACAATGTGTTCATATAAATAATAAACTTTCATCAACAAAATCATGTATAATTGGAATCTTACAAAGGCTCAGTTTTAGGGCTGTTTTCATTCCGCTCGTACATCAATGATCTCCCATCTGTTTGTGACGATGTGGAAATCCAGATGTATGCAGATGATACAGTTATATACACTCATGGGAGAGATGCTAAAGAGGTGACTGCTAAGCTCTCATTAACAGTCCGGAAAGTTTCTAAACCGTGAAGGTACTTGTTACTTTCTTTGACTGTAAAGAAAACCGAGACAATGTGTTTTGCTACTAGACAAAAGCAAACCGTGTGTCCACAGCTTTCTGTCAATGAAGAATTAATCAAAAATGTTAATGAGGTCAAGTATTTAAACCACTTGAGACGCTTTTTAAACAAGTGCTAAAAATTTTGCATAGGAAGTCATTAAATCACCATCACAATTTTTCAAAATGCAGTCTCAAAAGTTTTGATGATCTCATTTTGTTTTCAAAAGTTCAGCAGGTATTAATTTTATTTATAATGCAAATTCTCTGCCTTTGTAGAGCTTTTTTCAGCTCTGCTCTGAACAAATGAACAGAAACTCTTGCTCTACTCAAAATTCAGATTTAAAGATCCCTCTGTGACAAACTGCCTTTGCACAATCTGCTTTTTCATTTACATCTATTATACTTCAGTTGAGCTAAAAATGTGCAGATTTCCAGTCTTTTAATTGTGGTGCAAAACAAAAAAAATTATATTACAAAACCAGTCATGCCAACTTTAACTTGATTCAGATTTTATTCTTAATGAATTGTAATTTTATTTTTATAGTTTGTTTGTTGTTTTTTGTTTGTTTTTTGTTTTTTACCAACCACCAACGTGTTGATATTTATATTTTGAAGTGTGCTTTGTGTGTACCTGTCTTGTATTGTATTTGTCTTATATTTAAATCTGGCATAAATTATCTTTTCTCATGTTGGAATTAATATTTTTGTGCATGGTCCATGCTAAAAAAAAAATAAAAAAATAAAAAGTTCCATCACAAAACTTACAAGCAATTTTTCTTGCTGCTCATGCAGTTCGAAAAACAACAAAATAGCATGTTGATTGACAATGGGTTTTTTTCATTCACCAAATCCTTGTTTAAAACTCATACAAAAACAGGTAAACACAAAATATTTTAAAAAATGGGTAGAAATACAGATTTACATTCCTCAGAACCTTGCTTCTTTATTCTTATTTTCCTTTCTCACCAGTAAGCAGCACTACAGTTACCCTGATTAAGTGTTACAGGTTCACTTCTTAAAGGAACAGTACACAAAGTAAACATAATAAATCAGCAGTGCAAACAACTATTATGACAGCTTTTTTGTTGATTACACTATATAGACAAAGGTATTGGGTTGGTGCTGTTTTTCAGAGGTTGGGCTAGACCCCTTACTACCAGTGAGGGGAAACCTTAATGCTTCAGCATACCAAGACATTTTGGACAATGATGTGCTTCCAAATTTTGGCAACAGTTTGGGGAAGACCCTTTTCTATTCCAGCATGGCTGTACCCCAGTGCACAAAGCAAAGTCCATAAAGACATGGTTGGATGAGTTTGGTGTGGAAGAACTTGGCTGGTCCGCACAGAACCATCAACCACCTCAACTCCATCAGACACATTTGGGATAACCTGGCATGGACACTGCAAGCCAGACCTTTTTATCCAACATCAGTGCCTGACCTCACAAACACTCTACTGCATGAATGGACAAAACTTCCCACAAAAATCTTGTGGAAATCCTTCCCAGAAGAGGACACTGCAGAGCTTTCTATATATTTAGAATGCAGTGTCATTAAAGTCCTTGCTGGTGTAATGGTCAGGTGACCCAGTACTTTTTTCTATATTGTGTATCTCTTTGACCTTTTGTTTGTGTAAGGCTATGTTGAGCTCTGTACATATACATCTTCCTATTTGAACTTTTTAAATCATATCCTCTTTAATCTTGCCTGTTATCTGTATGAGTTGTCTTGCACTGTGTCATTTATGTATAAGCAAGTAGTTAAATGCACTTTATGAATCAAATATGCAAATGTACTTTACTGTTTAATTGTCTTTTATGGTGTCTACATCATTTGTTTTTGAGCTTGTGTCAATTCCAGTGGTTTTTTTACTGCAAATGGCAAATAAACTGTGAATCTTATTTAATGCATAATCATTGAAAAAGCTGAATTGCACTTGCTTGGAATGAAAGCTGAAAAAGTGAATAAGTCATCTACTTCAGACCAGGCACTACATTTAATTTAATTTTAAAAATCTGCATTCATCCAGAAGATGGGCAGTCGTGGATCAGCGGTTAGGGTGTCGGACCCGTAACCGGTGGATCGCTGGTTCGATTCCCCGTCCCGGTGTCCATGGCTGAGGTACCCTTGAGCAAGGTACCTAACCCCCACTGCTCCCCGGGCGCTGCACGCGGTTGCCCACTGCCCCGGGTTTGCTGTGTGTGTGTGCACGTCACTTGGGTGGGTTAAATGCAGAGAACAAATTTCGTTGGAGTGAGTTCCCTCCAATGACAAAATATGTCACTTTCATCTCTTTCATCAAGATATGTGACTGTATGAAGGGGAAAAACTGGAGGAAGAGTTCCCGGTAAATTCTAAGATTAGCCAGTCTCAGCTGTCATAGAAACACACAAGGTGTGTGTCTGAAATCAGTTTTTACTCACTCATTTATACCTAAGTAACAGACACTTATTCTCTATTGAGTAGTAAATTGAAATTGTAGACTCATATTAATCACTGACATATTGCATCATCACTGGTAGTTGTAATGTTGCCCTTCTGTCATTTTTGCAGTTACAAAATATGATGCATTGCATTGTGGGACTGTCGGCAGAAAGAAGTGTGCATGCCATGAGACTGTTTTTTTGTTTCACTGTTGAATTTTTAAGGGACATACATGGTGTGTTGGACAAATATACACACTATTTGAGGGTAAATATAATGCACTAAGAGGGAGCAATTCCAGACACAGCCTTATTCAGTATGTACAGCTACTCAACATGGTGGTTAAATGCAATGCATGGTCATGCAACCGGCAAATTTATTTTGAGTTCCATCTGAACACACTTTTACAATGAATAGACATCAAAGAAAGGAACAGGGTGCTATGTGATACACTTCACTTGTGATCCACATGTTATTAGGGTACTGAAACTCTTGATAAGAATTACAATTGATTACATAGCAAAATCACTAAATAAAATGCATAAAAATTTTGTATATGTAAATATAATCAAAACATTTCCCAGAAATAACTGATTATGTAAATTAGCTGCAATGGGTTTTATTAAAACACAGAAACTTAGAGAAAGGTAATATGGAGAGAATGTGAAATACTGAAAAAGCAAATGTAATTTTGTTGATTCTGTACAATGCACTTTATGTGACATTAAGAAAAAGCCTCACTGAAAAGTTGTGTCGGCAATCAATGCAGCTCAATTCCCGGGTTGAGCTCCAGCGGTCCATATCAAAGTTGTGTATTTCTCTGTAGCTTGACCCTTGAACCCTCCAGACTGAATATTGATCACACGTCACACACCACTGACAATAACTTCTCCCTCCTCCCACTGCTCAGACGCACACATGCACACATACACACACAAAATTGAATTTCCCACCATCCTTATCAAAATACAAACTTGCCCTGGGCAATCTGTGGCTGAGCCTCAATGTGATAGAAAGAAAATAATATAGAAAAACATTTATATTTGTAGACTTTATCATTTTGGTGAATGAGTAACACTGCGGCTGGCCTTCCCATGTTGGTATTGCCATATCAGTCACAGCCAGGTTTAGTCTCTTTTATGATAATAGCCATCATTATTACTCACTTCAGGAAGAGACACACACACACACACACACCCTAAGGGAGATTAGCAAAGGAGAAAATCATCCACTCAATCCATGCGTACATTGACATTTTCCAATATCTTCTCACAATGTAGACCATATTCAAGTTATTTGTTTTCAGCTCCCTAATTTTTTCTTTATCAAATTTGAAGCTGACATTATTACCACTCTTTCTGTTTCTTATTTTGCAGTTTAACGAGATGAGATACTGGTGACCCATACAGAAAGATGGCAAGGAAGAGGACTTTAGGTTGATGTATTACATTTATTAGTGGGTGTGCAAAAATAACTCGGGTAGGGAGAAGGAGTGGACATGGTGTTTTACTGATGATGATGAAATGAAATTCTGTGTAAACATTCACAGAGGATGAAACTTCTCATTGTAAAGCCATAAGGTTGACCATTATTTATTATTAGTCATTGTAAAAAGTGCTTTCAGCTATTATACAATTAGCATGTCATACACTAACATACAAACATGCATGTCTTCCTTAATAAATAAACTTTTATTTCTCACCATTAGCAGTCAGAATTTGAATTTGTCCAATACATTGTCCAGTACTTAAGTTCATGACCAAATAGCTGTAACTGGAGTTTGGTGCAAATTAGCATATTGACACACCATACATAACATGACATAACATGACAGACAAACACACTACACTGACATGACTGACGCCGTTGAGTATGTTAGGTTGCTCTGTTAGGGACCTATTTTCTGTCTTGCTATTCAATTCAATTCAGTTCAGTTTTATTTAAAGTGCCAATTCATAACACAGTTATCTCAAGACACTTTGCAGGTGTGTATACAACAGAAACAGGTCCCAGGGCAAAACCCCACACTGAGTAAGCATTTGGCGACAGTGGCGAGGAAAAACTTCCTTTTAACAGGCAGAAACCTCAAGCAGAACCAGACTCAGTGTGGACGGCCTTCTGCTGCCACCCCCTGGGAGGGAGAGGGTACGCTACACTGACTGTAAAATAAAGGCAAAAAAATGGAAACATAAAAATCCTGTAAGCCAACAAGCTGACGTTACCATAGCAAATAAAGCCAATCATAGAGATACATGATTCCTGTCATCATATGGCAAAAAAATAATAATAATAATAATAATAATGTATGACACATGTTGCACACAAAAGACTTCTTTCAAAATAAAACTTTCTTCATTTCTGAACACATTGTAATAATTTCTGCACAGTTCCTAACTGTTTCAAGGTCATTATTCACATTACTCGTGAAAATGAAATTAGCATATAAGCTGTTGAGCTTAGGCAAATTACCTTATCCAAACTTTATTCTCAAGTGTATAAAAATTCATTATGAGCAACAACTGTTTGTGTATGCTCTTCTGATAAACCACAATCCTGAGTCATTCTTTGCCTCCATCTGTGCCAAACACCTCCTCCCACACACACACACACAAATATGTATTCATACCCTTCTTCTTCTTTTGATCTCTGTTGCCCAGACTATTCATCATAGGTCCCCCCATAAGCCACCTCTCTTCTGTCCCCCCACCCCCCCAGCTCCTCTGTCTCCTCTTCCCAGCCTCTCAGCTCAGTGTCATCAGCTGTTCATCACAGTGAAAGCAGCCTCAAAGCAACAGCAGCAGACTGCCGAGATGAACCACTGCACCAACAGCCGTCGTCTCCACAGCCGCTGTCAACAAATACGCCACAGCTAAGATGCCGTGGCGGGAGAGTCGTGGCTGCTGGTGATTTTGCACTGAGACTGACACTGATCTCTGGACACATATGAATACGCACACATCATTATACATGTGTGTTTATTGTACTTCAGACTACCTTCAGCTGAATACATTCATCAACTAACCGCTTCCATGAGAAACACCTACAACATACATTTAGGAGATCAAACATTCTTTTTTCTTTTTTTGGCCACTAGGAGGCACTCCCAAAACACACAACCTTGCATTTTGAAGATGAAACACCTGGAAAACAGTTGCCAACTTAGACAGAGCAAAATTGTCATTAGCAATAAGGAGTGAACCCAGATTCTTTCTTGAAAGTGTGGAAATCGTGTTTTCAAATACTGTTCGTATTTGCTGCAAAAGAAAATTATAATCCTCAAATAGGCAGGAAAGAGACATACAGTGTTCTAACACAGTCGCCTAGAGTACTGCATATTTAACTGGATAGGTTTCATTCACACGTGCCATGTCTGTTTCTGAAATAAACTTGCAGAACCACGGCCATCCGAATCGTACTTTGTCACTATGTACCACAGTCTTGGCTATTTCATCATGACTGAGGAGGAGCCACAGAAGCCTAACTGAACAGAAATGTAATATGTAGATAATAATAACATCATATTAGAACAAGAATCCATGTGATTCTAAATACAGAAATAATGCTAATTAAACATATGAGCAGCAGCAACACTTTCATTTTGTACAGTTTGTACATTTATGTTTCTATTCTGGTGAAGACACTTTGTTCTCATAAGGATACAGGAACACTCTCACTCTGATATTACACTCACTCTTTGCAGATACTGTGCTGCAGGAAAGATTGGCTGTACCCACAGTGTGTTACTCCTCAGAGTCTGGAGCACCGTGCAGGGTTTTTCCAGTTCACTGCTGTAACAAGAAACATTTCACAGATCCTCCTCCACTCTGATCTCCTGTCTAAACTGCTGCATGTGTCATGTCACATACACACAGACATACTGAAAATGAGGGGGGGGGGGGGGTCTCAGACATTCACATGGTGCACTTAATCCATTTAATGACTGTGAGCATTTGCATGAAACACTTAAGTCTCAAGGGAACCTGGATGAGTCATTTCCTTCCTGTATGCTGCATAGACCAACCTTTCTCATTCTGGGATAAATGTGCCTAAATGGATAATGGCACAGCTAATCTGCTGTTATTATTCCATTCACCATTTGAGCTGTATGCCAAGATTAGTAATACTGCTGTGAAGGTCTGATCTCTTACATCTGTGTGCTCCCTGTCTGAGAGAAACCTTAAAGGTCATGAAAGTGAATGTAAATGAGAGACCTGTCACCGTGGATAGAACCATCTGCCCCATGCACTCTATGTCATGTGCAAGTGAATGATGTACTTTGCTCAGAAGGCTGAGCTTCAGTGGATATATGCAAGTGTGTATTAGTCGATAAATGTGCATTATTTTCTGGTAATAGTCATCACTCTACCGGTCTGACTGCAGTGGCATTGCTATAAACCAGTATCATCCTTCGGTTCTCACCCTGGCACACCGCGAATTACCATCAGTCACCCTAACAACAGCGCAACCAGCTCCTCGCTCACATGCACACAAACGCCACAGCATTAACATTAAACGGCAGTTGTGGAGCTTGAGACAAACAGCGAGGTGGAGGTGAAGAGGAGGCCCTTAGTTTTATTTATTCCCTGCGTCTCCCCTGACGATGGGGTTTTAATGGTATTGTCTGACAAGGTGTGCACTTAGCATGCCATCCCAAATAAGAAAGACAAAGAATTGCAACCTTCGATCTAATTGACCCAAGCCAATTCATTAGATTAATTCATCTTGGGCAACAAATTGCTTGGAGAGTTGTTTAAACCCCTCAACAATCACCAGTGTTGACTCATGGAGCACTGGGAGCTTGTGAAGCGCATCCTGGTTAAACTAAAACAAATATACACATAGAAATGGGAGAGCAGATTTAAATAAGAAGGGTCACTGTAATGTGAGCTTGTCTGCCACTTAGTTACATGTGACATTTTGGACTACAAGGTTGAATAGTGTAAACATTTCTAAGACAGAAAGCTTCTCCGGAGGCTGAAATCATGTCATTGTTAGAGGTAAACCTTTGTGATTACATATGCTGATGTTTATTTATGAGCAAAGTAAGTCATGGCAGCTGGCAGACGTAATAGTTACGCTGGAGTGTTTTGACTCATGACAGAGTGGAGAGCAGAAAAGTGCTGGAAGAAGCTTGAGAATATGACAGGAAATATCTTTTGTATCTTTTTATTCTGGTTGTTTTTATATTTATATAGTGTTGTTTTATATTTATAGCATTAGGTATTTTGTAGGTTACTGGGCTTATACCGGGACCAGGGTACATGTTTCTACATATGTGAAATGACAATAAAGCTCCTTGAATCCTTGAATCTTCATCACCAAATATAGACAGACAAGCACGACTGTACATTCAAAATGTAAATTTAGAGAACATTTTTATTGGAAGAAAAAATGAAATAAGTGCTCATGTGATGACTCACAAAAGGTTCCTACTGTGCCAAATTAAAACTGCTGGGAGCAGGTTGAATTGAAGCACTTCCTTGTCTGTTTTCCACAAAAATACACCTGAATCAAGGTGGATGATGAGCCTAAACATCCAGCTGATCATTAAAGATAGTAATTATCAAATCCACAGCAATGATTACACACGGACAGTAATTCCTGACTTCTTTTGCCATTAAACAAGAGCCTGAATGCCACCTTATTTTCCCTTCTCATAATATGTTCCCTTCACTCAGTCGACCTGCAGGCAAGCAGCCACAACATCCTGAACGGGAAGAAATCTCCAGTTCTGTTGAACTTCCCTTTAGAGTCCTCACATGAAAAGGGAGGGGATTTGATGTTTGTTCAATTAAAACATCTTGCATTTATGTGCAACTGTCGATTTTGACTCCCGTCTAACGGGAACAAAGGCAGAAGTAGTGTGACTTCAATATTAGGGCCACCAAACAGACAAGGCTTGCAGATCGCACGCAAATTGAAACTTTTCACACGCTCTCACGTAATGCATCCGTTTTCCAAATCGTGAAAAACAAATGTGTTACCGGTAAAGCTGCGGCACGAAATGAAGACACTGACAATGACAGACAAGACAGAGCAGCACAATGCAACAGCAGACCAACATCAGAAATACACACAAATCCCCTGTATATTTTTCTTATGCCCGTTTAATCTTAGCCAGTGTCTCACGTCAGGTCATGCAGGCAGGAGTGACAGTGAGATACTAGGGTCTCTGTTTGGCATGATCACCGACAGCAAGGTTTCGGATTTGTATAATACAAAAACATGAATTTAAATGGACCTCTGTAACATGGCATGATTTAACATTTTTGTTTTAACATTAACGTTATATGTTCTCATTACTCTCGAAGCAATTTCTCAGATAGCACACTAAATTGTCAGATCTCTCACTGTTTGATTTCCTATTTTATTTTTTAGGATTCCCTCATTTCCTGTTTGTGTTCTTTCTTTACTTTCCTTGATTGTCTATTGTTTTCAGCCGTGTCTCATTAGCCCATCCCTCATGTGTATTTATAGACCTGTCCTTCCCATTGTCTGTTGTCAGATCGTCTGTGTCCTCGTGAGCAGCTTTCTGGCAATTTGTCCTCGTGTTGAAACTTTCAGTCTAGTATCTCTTCCTCGTGTTTTTGACTTACCTTTTGCCTAGGGTTTTCGTACCTTTGCCTGTGCTGACCGCCTTTCTGTGTATCGACCTTGGACTGTAATAAACCTCCCTCCACACCTATTTGCCTCTGGTCTGCTCTGTGGGTCCAAGCAAGTCTGTCCAAACCTGACACAAATAAAGGAAAGAGTCAAAGTCACTCTTTCGTGTTATAAGTATAAAATGTATCAAACAGACTTTCTGTCTGGGCTAAAGTCTGAAGATGAGGGTTTTTTTTTTTTCTTCCTAGAGCTGTTTGATTTCCGAAACAAAATTACTCTGTAAATTAACTAGAAAGTAGAAAGAACAGTCTCATCTTAAGTCTCTGAAACAGTTTTTTCTGAAGGAAAAAAATCCCCAAATGCCCTGGAAGTTGGCAAGTACGCTGATCAGCCATGCTTATTCATCACTGACCACGATTATTGACTTGCCGTTTCATCTATAAATGCTTTAAAACTGTGAATTTGGCTGCTGAACTTTCTCAACTAAATTCCTGGGGATAGAGGAGTGATGAAACCCACCCCTGAGGTGGATAACATCGCAGAATGCCTCCTCATAAAGGCACTGACTGAAACTGAAAGTTGGCAGATACGGAACAGGGGAGGTTGAGATGGATGGATGAGTCGACCAACATAGCTTGGTTGAAAAGATAACTCGTTTCACCTACACGAATCAACTGTTTATTGTCCATGCAGCTCTCTGAAGGCTAGTTTAGAATATAAAGAAATCCCCAACACTCAGTCGGCTCAATACATCACTAATCTCTGTTTAGCACCAGTATTTTCCCAGTGAAATATTCCAACAGTGGTCAACACAAACTATCAAAAATGTTCAAACCTCTTTTTTTCTCACCAACATTCCCTTTGCAGCGTTGTTCTTTACACACACACACACACACACACACACACACCATTAGACCTTACTCACCGCTCAACAGGTCGTTCAGAATATTCTCAGTGTGAGAGAAGAAAACATGGGAGGGATGTGGACTCACCGATACTGTCAGAGCAGGGGACTTTGTAAGCATATTAAGCTTTGACAGTACTGCCAGTATTTTTCTACAAAATATATCGAAAAAGTCCAAAAAAAAAAAAAAAAGCCAAATGTACATCTCTGTTCGACAAATGAATTTATAAATCAGGCAGAAGCGTTTAGGTATGTAATCATCCGTGAAAGCAGCGACTCCCTGAAAATCAACAATAACATAAAGCTTTAATTAGAAAATACAATTTATGAGCCTTTTTCTGCCTCTGTCACTGTTCCTCTCACATGGATATACACACACACACACACACCCGCGCGCACACACACCAATAAAAGCTATCTATTTCATTACAGACAATGAGACATAGGGCTTTGTTTTAATTAAAGGAACACTTCACCAATTTCCAAGCTTGTTTCCATGTATTATTCATTAGGCTGGTGTGCCTGTAACAGTGTTTTCTGTATCCAGTTGTTCAAATTGTTTCTACCTCTGCCATCCTGTGAGACATTCTGATGCCAGAGCCTGGTTGAAAGCCTGAAGTGAAGACTCCCGCAAACACTTGTAATACACTCGTTGGTGTTGTTCTACCGCGTTATTGTGCAGATTGTCATTTACACAGACTGATTCCTTGCATCCCAGTGATGATAATGATATGATGATGCTTATAAATGGCTTATCACTCACATTTGACCGGAAGATATCTCTGTTTTAGTGTGTTTTTATTCTTTCAGGTACTGAAGTAACCGTAGAAACCGTAACCCATTTTACATCATGTGCTTCTCAGCTCATTCTCAAGCTGTAGCTACCGATTGTGAACATAAATTAGGAGAGAAAGAGAAAATATGAACGTTACCAGCTATCAGTTCACATGTAAATGATATTTTTCCTGACTTTCTCTGACTTCCACTGCTGCTATCATAGAGATTTCTCAAAAAGGAACAAGGAAGCCATTTCTCTTAAGAAAAATAACACCCCAGACTGTGCGGTGATGGATTACGGCTTCGGATTGACAAAAACATTTGTCAGCAGGATATTTGATGGAATTTTGATGGAGCTGGCGACTGAACGGGAGCCTATGGGCAGTGAAAAATAAGTTGAATTATATTTCTCACAGCACGCTATACGCTGTAAACAACAGCCTTGGTTAGTCAGATGTTGCATGGAAATGATCAAACACCCTTTCTGGGAGTAGAGTTTTGAGCTCACATCGAGTCTGGCAGCATTTGAAAATGTCAAGAAATTGTTTACTGAAGGTTGAGGGAGGGGTCTGAGGGTCACCAGCTGAAATCCTCAGACCAGCAGGAAGCAGAGGAGGAAAGTAAGAAACTCTATAACACTCTAAATATGCTGATGAGTTGTAAAATAAGGCACTTAATGCTCAAAAGCTCCAGTAGGGAAATGGCAGGAGAGGCCAGCTTTCGAGATTTTACTGAGAAACACTAAAATGTAAATGTATAAAAAGCCACTGCAGGGGAAAAAAAAAATGCTCAAAAAAGTAGTTATTTAAATGAGCTCTTTGAAAGCACATCAGATGTTGCTGAAAAAGAAATATTCACAGTCAGCTATGCATAGATAGCTGTGAATAATTAATATTCATGGAAAAAAGTGGGTGCTATTAAAATTTGTTTGGAGGCTGATTCTCATGATTTAATGTTAGCAGTGTAAAAATCATTTCTTTTTTTTTTCCATTACCGTGTCCAATCTAATGAGTGATTGCCCTGAATTCCGAGGTTGATGTATTCTAAATACTTGCACCTGATTAGAATTTCCCATTAGAAACGGGTGATGCTTTATGCTGGAGCTGCTGTTGCAAGAATCAGCTCATGAACCGTAAGATCTTACCCAGTCCCTCCAGGAGGCGCCGCCTTTCCAACAATGCATTCACCAAAGACCTTTGAATTCCTACGGAGATATGTTGATTTTTACACCCAGTTACGCTCCCATGTTTCACATATGCCCAATCAGTCTCAGGTGAGAGGAGGTGGATGTTGAAATATGAGCTAATGATGGAGCGACATTCCTCTGAAACACATGTAGCAGTAGTGTTCATCTCATCATCAAAAACTGGGACAAAATTAATTTTTAATGTTACATTTATTGAGAGTTCTTCCACAACAAAAACAAAACATCCAAAGTAATCTTTGAAAAGGAGAACTACTAACTACTAACACTTTCTGTCATTTAGTAAATACTAATGGACTAATGAATTAAATGCTATTGTAATGCAAGATTCAACAAGTCTAACCTTCATCTTATTGTATGGTAAAAACAGCATCCTCAGACCAAAGTAGGTTTCCTTCAGAATTTGATTTAGCCAGATGATGTAATAATATGCATGGTGGGGTTTTTTGTTTGTTTGGGGTTTTTTTGTTTGTTTTTTGTTTTTTTTTGGGGGGGGGGGGGGGCATTTTAAATATGTCTGATCCATAATTATTAGCTATTTTTAGTAATCTGAGTCCAGCAAGCAGACTCACTGTGCAGGAAACCAGTCACTTAAGGTAACGTAGGATTCTAGTACCATGTTGCATATTAACAATACAATACAATATGTGTTTGCTTTTGGCCTGTGGCGAACCATTAAGTTTCAGTTTTGGCCTTTGAAGGGTAAAACTTTTGTGCTTGACTAGTTGCACTAATGAGCAGCATCTTGCATTTCAGCAACATTATTTTTCCGCCAGTGGTTTTATGAAATGTTATGTACTATATACACCTAATATCCAACTGAAAATTAAACAAGAAGCAGCAAAACACTGCTGGGACAAACCATAATATGTTTAAAAAGGTAAGCTAATTTAAACAACATAACCAAGTGCAAGGATGGAACATTTATATTACTTGTACTTGGATATATTTTATGTTGCAGCTAGTCCAGGTTGAAGTATATGAACACTTTATTGATGAATTTCCATGACATTTGGTCCCCAGAGTTCAGTTGGTTAGTTTGACAACGTGGTTATGAATACACAACTAAATTAGGATCAGTTTTTAAGTTGATATGGTGAATATACTTATTTATGCATCCAATAGACACTGAGCAACCTTATTGCTTATTTGGAGTCAGGTTCGTGTTCATCTGATGAATGTTAAATCCAATGATCACTCTCTTTCAGCTCTGTTTGGGCTCCACTAACTCCTGGACTCTACTTTGTTCACCAGCTAGTCTCTAAATCTGTCTGCTGCTTGCCAGTCAGACAGATGGTAAAACGGATTTTTAAAAGTATTTTAAATCAGTTTTTAAGTGCACTTTTGCTTTTGGTTCATATTCTCCCACAATGCAATGGACAGGAAATGTGGGAAGAGCTCACAAACCAAAACAAGTTGTTGGTGTTAGTGAAGCAGTCCTAGTATTAAGTCATTTTTATATCTACCTAAATTAAATTTGCAGTGTTGATATTAACGTCTAAAGTATGATAATGAAATGAGGCTGGTTTTGAGACACAGCTTCAGCTTCTGTTGTGGGCTAAGACTAGAATAAAATCACTAATACTTAAATGACTAAATCAAAATCAATTGCCTGTCAAGTACTGACCATGACAGGTGAGTTTGTAATGACAAATCAGGAAAAAGCCATTCTAACCTGCAGTCACTTGAATACGTTTGCTTGTGAAAGTGTCAATGTGTCTCCTTGACAACACCCCACAAGCCTGCAGATAACTCTAATGGAGTGATCATAGTGTCAAGTGAGTAAGAGTAAAATGCATCTGTTTTGCATTCACCAACGCCTCCCTTTGTTGTTTACCTGAATGTTTTTCTGCGTACCTGCTGCTGGATGAGATTCTCTTCCTTTCCTTGTTAGATCAAGAATAGCAGTATATGAACTTCTACTGTAACCTGTAGAAGTCAGACAATTTAGTCCTCAGACAATTTATTTTACATTCCTATGCTCCTAAATAGCTCAAAGGTTCATTGTACTGAAACTATGAAATTATATAAATAAACAATATCACCTTAGCCCACACAACACCTTCATTAACATGGCTCAGAGCAAACTGTAGTCTGTACAACCTCAAATGTGCATATCAACTATTTATGCAGTTGCTGCACACACCTTGGTCCATAGTATTCATTATGTATGAGGACAGCACTGTTGCTGTGAGCAATGCTTTGAGAGAAACATAATCGCACATACATTAGACACACGCAATGAAAACTGTTACTCAAAAAATAAAACAAACAAACTGCTTAATATGACAGTAAAGTGCAGGTGGTGGTGGTGGTGGTGGGGAGGGCTGTTAATGGACAACAAAGCTGGATATGTAAGTGTCCACTAAGTGTCCACACTGTGACCTGCTGAGATTTTCATCTCATTACTTTTCCCAGGCTGCCCGCCACATTAACATCAGGGCGGGTTGGCCTGTCACTCCTGTAGTGATGAACCCACAGGGAGGATCTGTGAAGCTTACAGCTGTATTGTTGTGTGTGTGTGTGTGTGTGTGTGTGTGTGTGTGTGTGTGTGTGTGTGTGTGTGTGTGTGTGCATCAATCTGTTTGGTTGAGTCATACCTCTAAGATAACACACACATGGGTGTAACCAGTGTCAGTAAAGCCCACAAGGACACCAGCAGCCTAATGCTGTTGTCAGTCTAACAAATGCTGCCGTCAGTCCGAGTGTGTGTGTTCGGGAGGAATAACCGCCTCCCTGCTCAAACACAACTGTCGCAGATTAGCGTGAAGGAGGGCTGACAAGAGCGTGTTTAAAGAGAGAGAGAGAGTTAGAGAAACCGTGTGTACTCTTCACTCTTGCCTCCAGATAACTCTTGTTCAAAGGAATGAGTACACTTACAGCTGATAGATCTAAAGAAGAATGAGTCACTCACAGTTGTGAAGGACTGAACTACACAGGAAACATTAAGTTAAAATGCTTATTAGCAGATGGTGTCAGCTTTTAAAAGTGGAATTTTGAAGTAGGATGAGACACCTTGAAGGCGTTTTCAGCAGCGATGCAGTCGAACAGTCAAGAAAATCACGCCCTGTGCCCTCTCTTCAACGCTTTTCCTTGACCTTGATGGAAAACATTGTGAGGTCAAGGGATAATGTGAAGGAGAATTCACAAGGACTACAACCATGGAGCTAACAGAATACAACTACACTCACACAAGGCTGAGTAATTATGCACCAGAGGATGTTACTGATGTGGTCGCTTTAAATGTTGCTACTGCAGGAAACTGTGGAGTGGCATTATCTTCTTTCTTTTTGCAAAGGGCGGTCTACAGTACCCTATGCTACAAGAGATAAGACAGGAAGCACTGAAACACTTCTCCTTAGCATTTAGAGAATTTGACCAGCTCTTATCATGGCTGCCACTTAGATGCTTCCAGGTAATTTTAATCAGTTTATTCCTTCTTAAGCAAAAAAAAAATCCAGAAAGCCCCTTTTGGCAGAAAGGCCCGAAGGCTAATTTCTCCCATGTACATTTCACGTCTTCTGGGATAAAGTCTGGTTAAGCCATCTGATGATTAGATTTGCCTTATTTGCTTGACAAACAGAGGGAACATACTGTCTGACACAGAGAGGAAGCATGTGGACAGCCAGATCCATGTCAGTGAATTTCATTTTTATCATCCCAAGACAAACGTTACAGCACTGTAACTTGACATTTCAGCCTGGGACTGTGAGAAAACATCTCAGCACAAAGAGATTTAACCCCATCTTTATCCTCTTAATTGGCCAAATCCTCATCTAATTGCCTGTCAGGCCATTATAGCATGAAATCGGATATATGACAGCACAAAGAGGGAGAAAGAAAAGCATGGATGAAAGGATGAAAGATGGAGGGAGAGAAAGAAGAGGGAAAAATGCTTGGGATGAGCTGTAATGGTCCCATCTTGGCTGCAGATTAGGCCCACAGACACTCTTTTCTGATAGGCTGCCTAATAAAAGAACACTAAATGGAGACACACTGTGAAGCTGTGGTGGGTAATTGAAAAGCAATTACGGTCCTCTTTCGCTCTCCATACCATTATCGCATCTACAAAAAAAAAAATAAAAAAAAATACTTGCCCTGTCTTTCTCCCTCTGATGTGTTCACCTCACTTTTTTGTTTCACCTCATCTTCTTTTCACCTGGATCCATGTGACGGTCAGTCAGGGGATTTCTCACTTACCTTCAAATGTGCAAAAGACAGCCTAAAGATGTGCACCTGAAAACGGCCCTCACATGCATTGACACTGTTCTAAGATAAGACGAGATAGGCCTTCATTAGTCCCGCAGTGGAGAAATTCCCGTCTGAGTAGAAGGTTCATTTCATTTGTCCCTTTTAAGAGGAAACGCCTCCACTAAGCCGCTGTATTGTCCATAAGAATCACTGAACATGCTGCACGGCAAAAACAATTAATCAATGCTCTCAAATCGTGAACATAGTCAACCTACAAGAAGATAAGACTACACACACACACACACAGTGTTGTTGCCATCACTTTTTGGGACGTCACCCTCCACGGTGGTGCAGTACCCCGCCTCTCGCCCGTAGTCAGCTGGGATAGGCTCCAGCTCCCCCGCGACCCTGACGGATACGCGGTATAGAAAATGGATGGATGGATGGATGGTTTCACCCTCATGTGTTGTGTATTTTGATGTACTCTTCATGTCTTTTTTCTGCCCTTGCGACTGCCATCATTAAATTAACTTGTTCCTTGTTAGTTTACCCTCCCAGATGATTATAGTGCTCCCTCCTCAGTTTGCCAGTTTGTTTAAGTACCTTGTGCGTGTAATTCTCTAGTATTTTCACAGCGTTTACTACAAATGTTTTCTGGATCTTTGCTTTGTTTTCCCGGACCTGGCCTGTTTATTGGATTTTTCGACTCCCCTCTGCTCTCTGATGGATTTGTTCGCCTGAGTGGACTGTCTCCCTTGGTTTTGAACCTTGCCTGCTTCACTGTTCTGTAAACCTTGCACTCATTACCTTTCTGTGTAAAATAAATTATCAAACTGCACCATCTCTACCTCTAGTGGCTGCATTTTTTTTCCCACTTCCTCATGTTGCCTCTTTCACTGCGAGCACAAGCATGACAGTTTATACCTGTTTGAAAAGGTCACTAAAAACAGGACAGAAAGTCTGTCATCTCCTTCTCTGCCACCTAGCTCCTCCTTGACCCCTCTCCAAAAAATTCTAGCCTTGATATAACAACACACACTTTCAGACATTCTCTGCTAAAAGGACTTAGCGTCACACATTAAGTGTCACACTTAATTGAACACAAAGGTGATAGAAGTGACTTCAGAAGTCGGAAGGTGGATTTTCTGAACAGAGAGTTTTATATAATGTTGAATTTTTTTAAATTTACTTCTATTTTTTTAAACTTTTTTTTAAATAATATTAACTGAATAAAAATCTTGATTTTTTTTTTTTAAATTAATCACCTTGCATTTACACAGTACTTTTCAAGTCTATCAAATTCTGATGGGTGTCATGTCTGGTGCTGACCTGTTCATCATGAGAGACACAGTGCTTCCTTACATGATACTTCTATGTTCAGCCATTCACACATACACTCACATGCCAATGGAACAGCCATCAGAAGCTATTTGGGGTTCAGTATCTTACCCATGGACTCTTGGATATGCAGCCAGAGTTGAAGATAGAACCACCGACCTGAGCCAGAGACACTGACAATATTTGGGGCAGCCTAGAGGTTGGAAAAGTGGTTCGTGACCAAAGGGTTCCCGGTTCAATTCAGCCCTTGGGCTGGAAGGGGAAAAATTTGGGTGATGTGCCCTTGAGCAAAGCACTTAACCATCCAGTTTGCTCCTGCACTGAAATGGCAGACCGCTGCTCCTGTGTGTTTCACTGCATGTTGCGTGTGTGTTCAATCAGTGATGGGTTGAATTCAGAGAAGAATTTTGGTGTATGTAAAAAATATACTGAACAATAAAGATTTGAAATGAAGTTTTTTTTCTGCCCTGAATAATGTGTGCAGGTCTTCCTCTCAGTCTGCATAATTTGCAACAACAAACCTAATGAAGGTATCAAAAATTAATGTATAAATCACAAAAATATATTTGTTTTCAACCAAAATATCTGATCTTATTTACCGAGAGCATCATTCAGCTTTTTAATTTTTGTTTAATATAAATGGTTGTTAACACTTAAGACAATAATCTTTCCTTAACCTTTCCCAAAGTGCTTTTGTTACCTTAATCGCAGACAGCTTTCGGGATATGAACCCTGGCTTCTGGTGTTGCAGTCCTGCGACTCTGGTTTGTTAGTTTAACTGTAGTGAACATGTTGGTCATTATATTTGCCAGCATAATGTAACTGGAACAGTTCAGTAGTATAGAAATATATATTTTTTAAAAACTTCTAGGCAACAGATTTGGTGGGAAGTTGACATTAGTTATCACAGCTCATTTTGTAAATGCAACCAAACTTTGAGGACATGTTTTCATATTAGCTTGGTTTGCGGTTCTGGTTATGGGTTTGACACCTTTGACAGTTTTCTGAATATTAATCCTGACATTTATGTATTTTCAAATGTTGGCCTCATCAACCTCCAATCAGTCAGACTTATTGTCTATCAGTGTTTATTTTGATGCAAATCCAAATGCAGAATTTTTAAAAAATACAGTATTTTGAAACATTTACATACATTATATTCAGAGGATTGTATGGTACAGTAAGGCATGAGTGAGGCAATGAGTGTTTCCTACTTTTTTGGTTGTGAATTTTTATCTTAAAGTCATTTTATTCTCCACATTGTACTCCAACCTTGGAGAGAATGCTCGAATCATCAACAATAGCTGAGCCACTTTGGTGTGTCAGGGTTTTTAAAGCTGTGTTACCTGCAAAGCTGTTAGGTGCTGAGCAGTTAGTTGTTAGTAGTTGGGTGTATGAGAGCTTTTTCACTAAAAACACACACACACACACACACAGAGATACTGAACTAAAGGAGTAAAGCTACAGGCAAACTAAAAGAAGCTTTCTTATTCCATATAATCCTTTGATCCATTGGTCCATCCATGTCAAATTATAAATGTCTTAGATGTGCAAAAATGTCTCATGTCACATTATACATCATTATTTTTGCTTTTCTTGCTCACATGTAGAACTGTGCACACCTCTGAAAAGTAAAGGGATTTAAATGGGGAAAAAAGTGTTTAAGTTTGCGCCGTCTGAATTTTCCAAGACAGGTACACCAGCACAGATACTGAGCTGTCCTCCATTATTCAGAGTGTGCAGCCTGTGAACACTTAGAAACGCAGCAGCAGTGTGAGGTTTGATTCAAGTCCCCCTCGCCCTGTCTCCAATCCACTGAAGTATCATTAATTATAAGCACAGATGTTTCCTTAGGCATTCCAGGCACAGCATGTGTTGGTTCAAACACAAGCCTGTTCACATCAATTTCACCACTAAGTTGGTTTTCTGAGGAGTTATCAAAGATCCTCGGGTTCGCTTTGGGTTATTGTGCCCTTGCTTACTCTCTTCCTGCCACATTGGCAGTCGGTGCAGCTCTTCAGCCTTTCCCATCTCACAGCCTTCTCTCCTTTCTCCTCCTCCCAACATCTCCTCTCCTCTCCTCCCTCTTCTTCCTCTTCCGCTATAGTTCTTTTTGCCCACAGTAACTCCCCTCTTTGTCTTTGTCCCCAGCTTCCTCTTTTCTTGCCTCCCAAGAGTTTTTCATTCACTGCACACACAACTGGTGCTGGTCCTCTGCTGTAGCTCCATACCACGCTGCAGCAAGCACTGTTCCCCCCACCACCACCACCACCCACCCCCGCCAACATTCAATCACCTTCCTCTCCACCTTTATCCATGTATCCCTTCATTCTCTTCCTAATCTAATTGGGCTCGCTCTCTTTCATAACCGCTGTTTTGCCTCCGAATGTTTCCTTCTTTTCTCTTGAGCTGCCTTTTTCTAAACCACATCTCTCTCCATTACACAGTTTACACCCTAAAGGATTAACTTAAGATGTCTTTTGTGTTTCATGCTTGCACAGACATGGATTTATATGTGGATCTAGAATTTCAGAAAATTAGAGGCTGCTTTTGAGTACTTGAAATTGATGAGCAAAGTATCATGTTCATTATTTGGGGGTGTTTTCTCCTCTGGTTTGAGCTTATTCTTATTTAATTCTGATTCTGATGATATTCCTGGAGCAGGGGCTGACAGTCTTGCTCTAGGACACTGGTATGATAAGTCTGATGATTTCAAACTAATCTCCTCTAACTACCCAAAAGGCAGTTCTTTTGCTTAGAAAGAAGCTGATCCAGGGTCTGTATTCACAAACATTTTGAGTATACTCTCAGAGAGCTTCTAACATAGCCAGAAAATTTATAGGATTTAGGATGGAAGCTCTAATGAGAAGATGTAGTTGACCCTGTTGCTAGGTGTGATGCATTTTTAAATGCTGTGATTGGTTGGTTCAATAAACATATATTATGTACAGTGAAATCAGTAGCACTAAGCTTTGAAAGAAATGTCTGAAAGTCACACAGTAGCCTCTGCACATGCTGATCATTGTTTATTTCCTTGTGTTTATCCCATGCTGGTAATTTTAGTGCTTAATCTATTTGATACTAATCAGGGAAAAACAATTTACTGATTTACAATTTACAAAGTGCTGAAAACTGTGACCACTTCTTTTTTTTTTGCTGAGAGAAGGTTGCAACAGACCCAAGTCATCACTGTTGCATTTTCCAGTTGTCAGAGATCTTCAGTGTTGGGATCACTTCCTTTTCTGGTATTAAAGCGTGATTGCATGGTTAGGAGATGTGAATGAATTTGTAATGAGATCGACCACAAACATTATCTCTGCATGATCCAATATATATTGTTTCATGAGCTAACACTCTACATTCTGCATGTTTTTCCATTTTATCATCTCTTAAGTCTCTTAAAGACTCTTCTCTAGTTTTTCATCTTTAGCAGGATGTAGCCTATCCTCACGACAACATTATGTTCTAGATGAATCCAGCGCTTTATGAATGAGGAGATTATTTGGTAGATAACAACAGCGCATAAAAAAACAACTTAAAATTGGTAAGATTAAATAAGTGCCTCTGATTTTCTGGAATTGTTATTTCAGACATGTTAAACCCCAAAGCCATGGCTTTGAAATATTACCATCTTCAGTGTAAAGCCATGCCAACTCACACCGTAAACTTTCTCCTGGAAGCAGAGGTTTGGTCTGTTTGGGATGTCTTGTTTTTGTGTTTGAGCGCACCTCCACCTTCCACTTCACTGTTCCGTTCTCCCGTGTGGATCGCCCTGTACCTCACTCTGACCCAGAGTATAACAAAGCAGAGCCAAAAGGGGCCTGACCTGATTTTCTTTTATTGCATTGTAATACCTCCAAGTCCCAGAGAGCAGTCTCCTGTGTTACCATGTCATCACTTATTCATTACAGCATCCGAAAACAGCGCCTGGATCCACAGTCACGCCAAACACACAATCTGATTCACACCCCAAATTTACACACACGCAGGCACAGACAAACACACACACACACACATACTGGAAGTCTGAAGGTTCAGGTTCATGATACAACACGTGAGTCATGCTCGTTATACACCGATCAAACACAACATTAAAACCACTGATGCACAGGACCCAAACGATCCAACATTCCGATGCTGCGTCCACCCCTCTGACAAAAGGCACACTTTCTGGTTTTGGTTCTGCAAATCATTCAGTTGGAGTGATCTAGTAAAAGAATTCAGATGGTGGACCCAAATAATTTTTTTTTTTTAAATGAGCTAACTGAAAAATTTGGCGACTGACTGCTGTTACTAGTCTCTGTTTGTGTTTAGAGTGAGAAATGATAAAATATGAACACACGCACATGGAGTTTTATTCTTAAGATGTTTATTAATTGTTTGCTTGTGTGACTGGGTGCACTGTGTCTTTGGGTGGCAGTTAGCTTGAGCACATGGTCCATACTGGGGATGTCAGGCCATTCCACTTCAGGTTCACCTATAAACAACGGTAAGGGAAAATGCTTTGTTTGAGTGATTGCAGTGGTGATGTAAGTTAGCAAGCTAACTGTGAAAGTTTCATTAATTGTTCTTGTTGGGAAAACTACAAACTTACCTCTGCCTCTACCTCCTCTCAGACTGTCAGGGCAAACGAAATCCCAGGGCGTCCAGACACTTTTTATTAGTTCCAGGAGGGAGATACCAAGAGGCTAGAGGGGAGTTTTAGGTTCTTGTTTTAACGTAAATATTTTTGTAAATTATTTAGGGTATTTGCTATTTGAGATTTGGTGTGTAATATTTATTGATAATGTATTTATAATTCGGTTGTAGTTTTATGTAAATATCTTTTGTATATGTGTGTGTGTGGGTGATGATGAAATTGAATGATACAATGAAGACAGTGAATACAATAAAATGTAATGATGGCAGTGGCAATGAAAGAATAGAATATCAATTTCTTTATAGGTTATGGAGGAATACAGACGTGTTGAGATAAAAACAGGTTAATGACTTTGTAGTATATCCAGTAAAAAAAGACTACTCGAATTCCTTTTTATATTTGCAGCCATAAATTGTGCATATGCTCCTTGTTTTGCTCTGTTTGCTCTCCCGAGGGAACTCGCTTTAATCCCACATCTTCTAATACTAATGATATTTTAACTTCTCTTCACCCTCCTAAACAATTTATGACCACTAGATTATTTCACAACAACAGCGCTGTTTGATATCCGGTCAAAACCAACAGGGATTGTTGTGAAATGTATTTACACAAGTGTCAGTGTGCATTAGTATTATAATTTTAGAGTGGGTATTGGAGCAAGGATCGTTTTTGAGCTTCAATTCTGGCCCTCACTGTAAACTTATAATGTTTGAAGATGAAGATGGATTTTCTCATCAGGGATTATTTGCCTTGTGGAATGTTTTACAGTGTAAATGAGAAGCGCCATAATGTGGAGCAGTTTGTTAGATTGAAGGTGCTATAACATTATGAAGACTGGGATAATAACTATGTAACCTGGCTTCTCAGATCAGGTGGACCCATGGCTGTGACCAGGACAGTAAAGTGGACACAATCAGTACAGGAACAAGCTGACCTTTAACAACAGCTTGAAGCAAAAAGCAAAGAATGGACCAAAAGGACATGAGAAACACAAACCCCACCACTGACTCTATCTGGACCTTCTCTCTTGTGTCAGTCTTCTTTTGTTTTTCTAGATTTCTGGGTGTGGAGTCATTAAAATGGCTCCTCTGTTTTCATTTGTGACTCCAGAATATGAATGAGTGCATACCAGAGGGCCAGAGAGGGAGGATGCTACAGCACCCTGCTGCATTTTTATCTTCTGATAGCAAAGTTTCAAACAGGCATCAAAAGGAAAGTAGTTTCATCTCAGCTTCTATGTCTTAAATCTATTCTAATGAGGGGCTGAAAAATATTTCTACAAACTGCATTTTCATTTGAACCTTGAACAATTAAGATTTTTACTAAAATGTAAAAGGATAATGCAAAAGGGTTGCTTGAAGTGCCAAACCCCTAGAGAATAATCTCCCGACTGCAGTGCCTCTCAGCTTTACATAGCTTCTTTGACGTCACTGTTTTAGTCTTCTGCCAGCAAACTCTGCTCTCATAAAACTCTCTGTTTTACAGCAGGAGCAGGCAGCTCTGAGAAACCCACTGTACGCTACCCGCCCAGTACCAAACAGCAGACACAGAATTAGAAACTAGCTGGTGAAGAGAGTGAAGGATCTAGCAAGTAAGGACATTTTTCTCCAGAGTCGGTGGCAAGACTGAAGTCGATAAGGAAAGCAGACGCAAATAGAAGAATATTGACCCAGGGCAGCACAAAATCCTGGTGCTATGAACTACTTAATGAACATACAGAGAAAAGAGTAAAGGGCTGGTGGGACAGTACAGAATTAGTTTGCTGGAGTTAGCATGTTCGCACAAAGCACAGATACAACATATCATATGTCATCATATGATTTAAAGGAAACATTTAGTTAACTACAACCTGGTGACGACTGTCTGATATTGAAGTTTTACAGGCTGTTGCTGCACCAGTACTTTCCTTAAAACCTCTGAAATATTGCTTTATCTGACTCATTCTCAGGGTAAATAACCAATGTATATTGTAAGCGTTAGTTACTGTCCATACCACATAACAAATTAAATCTGAGTAAAAAACAGATCCCGTGACCCTGACGGATAGAATGAAAAAAATAATAATTCTAACCATCAACCAGACTTACTTTTATCTGCCACGTTTCTGCGTTGCTGACGTCAAAGTTGACAGATAATACCAAAATTCAGTAGTTATTGGTTACTTGTTAGTTACTTCAAACATGAGAAATCGCATCATTATACGACATGAATGTGCAACCCAAAGTCCAAAGTTAGTGTGTCTAGTGCTCATCCAGATTTCATAGGACCAGAGACACATTCGTAAATCTTGTTTTCAATACTCATAGTTTAGAGTGGCCTATAGGCCCAGATACCAACCCTATTCTTCTTAAAGCTGTGGGTACATTTACATTCAGCAGACAAAGTGCTGGTTTAACATTTTTAAGTGAGAGACACAACAAGTTACTGTATACTAAATTATTGATTGTCAGGAAATCACAGCCTGTATGTACTCATCATACTGGAAAGGAAAGGAAAGTGACATATCTTGTCATTGGAGGGAACTCACTCCAACGAAATTTGTTCTCTGCATTTAACCCACCCAAGTGACGTGCACACACACACAGCAAACCCGGGGCAGTGGGCGACCGCGTGCAGCGCCCGGGGAGCAGTGGGGGTTAGGTACCTTGCTCAAGGGTACCTCAGCCATGGACACCGGGATGGGGAATCGAACCAGCGATCCACCGGTTACGGGTCCGACACCCTAACCGCTGATCCACGACTCCCCCAATACTGGAAAATGGCCTGACATGGAAATGGAAGCTGAAGTCGGGCCGAGATGCCTTGACATGCAAAAAAGAAAAAAAGAAGGCCTTAAATCATTTTCAGAAAGAAAGACTTTATTTTGATTTGCCCTTCCTCGTCTCTGCATCACAATAAAATCTCAAAGCACACCTGAGCTCAGTCAAGGACAGACAACACTCTGGTTAAAAAGAAAAAAACACCACTTTAAATCTCCTCTCTCGCCGCTTTCCATGAAGCCTTTGACAACAAGATGGTGCACATCCAACACTCTCTTTTATAAAACAACAAAAAAGGGGGCAGGTAAACATTGTGCTTTGCTTTGCGTCAATTGCCTCTCACTGTATGAAGCCACATGTCTCACCACTGGCTGCCTCGCTAATTGTTCCAAGTGTAAAGAGGCTCCAATCAATGAGCTAAAGGACTACTAAACAGAGCGTGTCAGATGAGAATGCGCTGGATCATTTCCTCCTACTGTTCTGTACATACCTCACCTCTAACTGCTCACTAGGCCTAATTTTTCCAATTTCAAGAAGGTATATTTTTCCCATAAGTTTTTCCCTCAAAACTGAATCCTTTTGGGCATTCAGACAAGACTTTGACAGGCATAATCAAACACACTGTCAGTGTTAATCATAGGTTTATTCCAAGGATCGTCTTCACATATCGGGTACATCTATGAAAGAAAGCCTCCTGTGTACCAAGGATCACTTGTCAGACCAACACTGCCACCTATTGTTCAACTCATGCTAATACACAGACTCAGGATTGGCATCTATTAAATGTAAATAATACAAAACTGTAATACCTTTAGTCACACAGTGTGAAGGATGGCCATGTTGTGCATTTTATAATGACAATCTTATCCCTCATAAATCCACTGATTAACATTTTGATCAGGGATAATCTTGATCTGGGTGTCACCATGAAAGGCAGTGGAATCTCAATGTGTGGCAGCCACATGGGAGTTTTGGAAGCTGCATGTGTGCAAGTCAGTGGGCGATCAGTCCTAGTGCTCCACCGGTCCCTCCACACCCGCTCCAGCTAGATGCAAACATCGCACATTATTAGCATGTACATGAATAATAGAGCGGGCTGACAGGAAATTAACAAACGATGGGGACCCACTTGAGCTTCCACATAATATATTCATCTGAGGCAGTTTCTCACTTCTGTCTGATTCCATCAGTCGCTTTCTTTTAGCACCTCTCACGCTCTAAGTTGTGTACTGTATAATCACTGTTGTATCTGCTGAAACCTGTTCAGGTCAACCAAACACACGCGTGCTGAAGAATATTGGAAAACAGGCAGCTGGGGAAATAGAAAACAGTCATAAAAAAAAGGAAGAGGGAAGAGTGGGTGTGTGAAAGAGAGAGAGAGAGTAGCAGTAGCAGCAGAGTTTGTTGAGCTCCCCAGGAATTATTGAGGAGCGTCTGTCGGTTTGCGCCTGCATTCTAAATAATGGATGAGATCCTCCAATGAGATAAAACCAAAATTCCATGCCGTTACAAGGACATAGACTGCCTTGAATACTAACTACTCCTGTGCGCTTTCATTTCGTTTACTGTGTGATCATCCGGGCCCTCCTCGCCATGCAAGTGCCAGGCATTCATAGAGTTGTGTATCATCACCTGCCCGGTATAAGGGATCTCCTGCACTCTAATGAGCTGACTGCTGCCACATAATAAGAAGGTGCCCTCATTCTTCTTACTTCTCTATTCTCATATGCACCATACTGTTCTCATATTCTCTCCTTGATAACCCACACCCTGTTTATTATTTATATGGCAAGTATAAGGAATACATGGTGATCTGCCGGGAATATAGATCCTGTAACTTCAGCTTACAATGTTCATCCCTAAATCCTGAGAAACTTACCATTTGTTTATATGTTAGTTATGAATATGTAAGATAAATTTGCTCATTACTCTGGGCACCTGCTGCAGGTTCATTTTGAGACTATAGATTATGTAGAGCTTCACACTTTGAGATATGATGATGATGATGAAAGAAGAGATGTAATTCTGAGCTGTACTGAGCATCCACAAAAGCGAGATGTGAGCCAAAATTAAGCACTATTAAAGTCTGTCCATTCAGATCCTCACCGACTCTAACCTCAATTTGGGTGACTCTGCCCCCCAGAAGCAGCTGTGTGACTGATTAAAAGCATGCTGCATACAAATAAAAATAACATATGTTATAAAACATCTAACTAACGATCAGAGATAAGCTTACTTCATGGTTAGATCCATCTCACAGAAAAAATTGAAGGGAGAGATAGTGAAAGACATGCATAAAAAGGACACAACAAGCAAAGTGCCATCTAGTTTCATTATATTGAACAGAAGGCAGACATCTCTACAGCCAATATTCCCAAAACACTAAAGCTAAAACCAATACAATCTAGACATATGAACAGCGCTACAGGTAAGAGGAAAAATATGGATTCTTGATCTTGGGATGAACTGTCCCTTTAATCATCGGACCAAATATTATAAAATACAAAACATAACCTTACACAAATTTGGGCATTTGTCTACATGCCATAAGTAATTTGAAAGATGTTTTCCGCTTTTATTGAGTCTATGTAGCTGCCATAAAAACCCATCTGACAAAGCTGTGTGAGGAGCTCGGGACAGGAGCAGCTGAGTCTTCACTACACTCTGATGGACGGAGGACATACTCAGGTTTAATGCATGGCGGATATAATGAGAGTGAGGCTATTCTCTTGCAGGAGGTTCACTACTCCTTGTGACACGTTATTGACAGAAGACAAAGTCAGACCGCGTAAGAGTTGCAGGCACACATTTAAAATGAGGGATTTTATGCTCTCATCATATCACTCATTGCAGAATTAGAAATGTTATTTGTTAGTTTTTTTTAAGACCCCTCCAAATTTGAAATTTTGTTGCTTCTTTGAGAACTCAAGGACCTCCCCATAATTAAACACTGGGCTCCAGAGGAAGAAATCAGGATTGCTTTTAGGATTTATATTTAAATGAGTCTACTTTGATTGCAGTTTGTGAATGTAATTCTGTTTTACGGATGACTATGAAGTGTTTTGGATGACAGTTTCCCATAAAGATCACTGATCACTGAGAAAGTCATTCTCAACCTGTGAGAAACACTATAGTTGCTACCTCACAAATGCACACATAGAGTAAAATTCACATTACTCACACTTGATACTACTGATGTGTGGGTGTGTACACTAGCAGTCATCATCAGGCAGACAGCAACCAGTTAGCACCATCTTCATGTGTCTTTCTCACTGTATAAGTATGAATATTCGCTATATGCACAGTAGAAGTTGATATTATGCCTATACATGTTGCATAAAAGTGTATTGTGTAGGATTTAAGGAGATCTATGGGCAGAAATGAAATATAATATTCATGCTTCCCCTCACAGTAATAATGAATGTGTGTTGAGTTTCTCTGGTTTATCCTCCCACTACATCTGTCTTTACAAGACAGTGTGTTAACAGCACAACATCACTCAATCCATCTTTCTGCTGTATGGGAGCATCATAGACAACAATAGCAGTGTCACTTCTTCCGCTTCGTGACCCCGACCGCCGTCATCACACACACACACACACACTCAGTCTTGTTTCCATCACTTTTGGGGACACTACATAGACTTCCATTCATTTCCTGGAGGCTTAACCACCACATAACCATAACAATAAACATTTCTTGCCTAATCCCAACACCTACCTCGACCTAATCCTAAACTCAACCATTTCCTAAACCCTAATATTTAATGATTTACATTGTGGGGACTTGTATTTTGTCCTCACAAGTAAGGGAGGTTCTCACAATGTGATTGTGTAAACAGATTTTTGGACCCACAACTACAAGAATATGTGTCCACACACACACACACACACACACACACACACTTCAAGGTCATTCAAGTCTCTCTACACCTTTTTGAACCTACTGTCAATTCTTTCTCTGTATCCCTGGTGAACAGAAATTCAGCAAGAGGGCATTGTGGAAGTGAGGTGAGGAGGGACCATATCACAAAATACTATGCAAATGGCCTCTGGGGATCAGCAACAGGGTCAACACAAGCTAGTGCATTATAGACCTGCAAAACCTGCAATACCATGGTTGAACAAGCACATCAGATTTTTGTACACGTCATTTTTTAACAATTTTGAGCCACTGATTGACTTCAACATTATCACCAAAGACGGAGAAACACACATTTCTGAAGTGAGTGGAAAGAAAGAAAGAAAATTAAGGTGCCTGCTCACTAACTAAAACCCACTGCAAAAAATGATTTAAAGGGTCAGTTCATCCCCAAACCAAAAATACATATTTTCACTCTTACCTCTAGTGGTAATAATCCATCTAAATTGTTTTGGTATGAGTTGTCAAATATCAGAGGTATCAGCTGTAATGATGTCTGCCTTTCCTTGAATATAATGGAACTAAATGTCGGATAGAAAATACTTCTGAAAACCTCAACAGCAATGTCTCTTTCCAGAAATGATCCTGTTACTCAAGATGATATGCAGACCTCGTTCTTTCATGTGGGAACTATTTTCTTTCCAAATCACTGCACAGAGAAGAAGCGCGCAAGCAAGCGTACTCTGCCGATGAATGGGGCGCTAGCTAATTAAGCTAACTAAGTCAGCTAATACCACATCTCATCTGAGGAGAACCATGAGCCTCTTGTCCAAGACTAGACTTACTACTCCAGTTAACAAGTTGGACCTTAGTCATACAACTTGGCGATGGGAGATATTTGTAGTCCACCCAGCTCTTTCTCAGCTGTGAGCCAGAAAGCTAATGTTACGCTAGCAAGATTCAAAGTCAGTAATGTTACATACTGTTGACAAACAGCAAATATAAGTTGACAGTAGGTTTAACAAAAAGACTATCTGGCCATCAAGCTCTGTCAGTGTCCCCACTCAGTCTCAAGACTTTCACCAACAAAGGACGGTCTATTACCTAGTCCCCTTTATGTGGACAGAGCATGACATGAGCGCTCACAACCAGTACCTTCCCATCATCCCTGGCACAGACAGATTTCTCTCTTGCTGCTCTGCTTTGGTCTTCTGTCTGTCATACCTGCTCTCTCACAAAACCTTTCCTTGCATCACATGCACTGATGTTTCTGCACAACCTGGGTTATCTCAGTCAGATGCTCCATTCAGACAGCACATTGTGAGACATATCAGAGACAAAAATCTCTCTCGATCACTGATGGTTGTCAGAGAAGGGAACTGGATACGATGTTGCTTTTTAACCAGGCCGGAAGTGGATTGGCTGACAGGTTGAGATAAAGCTGTTAAGACGAGGTGAAGGCTTGGAGATTACATAGGGAAAGAATGAGAGAAAAAAACATAGGTCTGACTCACGCAGACCAAAAGTTACCACGGTATGTGGTGCAGTAGAACTAAGTCACACTAAGTAACTGCAGCCTATAAAAAATAATTACTACAAGGTAGTGTAATGAATGTACGGTACTTAAACTATTAATAGCATAAATAGTTTTTTGGGGGGGGTGTTGAATGTACATGCTCTTGACTAATTTACTTTGTCAGTGACACTGTGTATGGTGTGTAGCTAGTATCAAAAGCTGTCATCCAAATGCTGTATAGTACAATATTTCCCTCTTAAGTGTCAAAAGTACACAAATTTATTACTCAAGTGGAAGTATAGATACAATGGTTTAAAAATAGTTTAGTAAAAGTTGAAGTACTAACACAAAATTTACAATACAATACAATTTCTAAAGCAGAAGTACAGAAGCATGGGGATTGAAAAATACTTTAAAGTATAAAAGTACAAAGTAACTATTCAAAAAAAAAAAAACATTTAAGGGCAAAACTAGGTGGAAGTCACATCACTATTGCGGCTGACAAATGTTACAGTGGAAGATATGATGACCAGCTGTACGCCCAAATATTGTCGACATGTAAGCATGTTTTTAAACACATTTTCTTTGAATGTAAAAGCATTCCCAAGCTTAGCTGCTTAAGTGGCATGAATCTACGAGGGACGAGGGAAAATGGAACACTGGAGTAGCCTTCCCATTATATTTTATTATTCAATACGCTCAATATATATCAATAATCACAAAATTTAGCCACTAGGTTTGTTAGATGGTTTCATGCTTATTTAGACTGTAAGTGTTTTTAAACGACGAGAATTCCAAAATAGGCCTAAATGAAAGGAAACAAGTTCAGTTCAGTTTTCAAAATGTAATCAGTAGAAAGTACAGATATTTGCGTGAAAATGTAATGAATAGAAGTAAAAAGTAGGCAGAAAAATAAATAGTGGGGTAAAGTAGAAATACCCAAAAATTCTACTTAAGTAAGGTAACAAAGGATTTGTACTTTGTTACTTGACACCACTTGTAACTGTATACAGTCCACCACAGCATTCAGCTAGATAGCAAAAAGGGCAACTTGTTTTAGGGTCAGATTATGTTTTGTCAGCAATTAATTTTATGCTGCTTTTACGCTAGCTTCAAATTTGATTCAATCATTTTTTTGATCTTATCATTAGCTAACAGTATGGCAGTTACAGTTATTGTAGTTGTTTTAGTTGTAAGGTCATACATTGTTTTGTTGTCAAACCTTTATGTGCTTTTTATGTTTAACTACAAATCACCAAGTCATTGCTGGCTTATAAAATTACATTTTGCAATGCACTAATATACTGTGTTGTATTGAACAGTGACAAAAATGAATTTGGAGCTCAATGCACTTGCAGGCTGTGATTAGTCACTTCATAGGGTTTAAAAAATGTTTATTTAATAAGCTGTTTTGTCATCTTACATGCTGTGACGCTGCACTGTGTCACAGATGTATAAAGCTGTGTGGCTTCGGCTCCTATCGATAATGGCTTACTTCCTGCAGCTTTGTCATTGCGATCTGAATATACTGTTGGAATACATGATCCTCTTTATACAGCAAGTCGTCCCCCTTTCCCGCTCCTCCCTCTCTCCCTCTGCCTCTCTCTCTCTCTCTCTCTCTCTTCGGCCAGCCTCCTCACATTGCAGGTGCCAAATAACATCTTAAGTGGTTAGAATAGGACAGGGAGTAGCTGATGTGTGGATAGGTACATATAAAAGGCATTTATGAGACAACTTACACCCTCATCCTACTATACTAAACCCTCCATCCACCTCCTGGCCTTCAGTAGAGTACAGGGGAGCTGCTACTGGAGATAGCTATTAGTGCCCAGAGCGGAGCCCTGTAGTGTTCTAGGGGACCGGTAATGGCCCACTTTGAGGCATGGTGGAAGCTTGTCAGGGGGGCTTAATGAAGACAAAGGCAGAGTTTGTGAAGTAGAGAGGCATGAGTGAGGAGGAGCTAATGCTCCGTTAATGGAAACCTCTGCTGTCCTTGACAAATCATAGGCTTGCACAGGGCGTGTTGGTCCATATGCTTGCACTTAAAGTACAGTATGCTATACATATAATTTACATAAGGCTTTCACAGCCACACTGGCATGCTTTTTAGCTCGAGCAACTGTTGTTGCAGGTTGTGCAGCACAGAGGCATTATTTCTGCTGTCTCAACTGCAGTGTGTAAAGGACATTTGTTATTCCCAGAGGTTTTATTATTACAACTGCATAAATCACTATACAACCAGATTCAAAGTTAATAAGTAGCAAGAGGACATTAAAGGTTTACAGCTGTCTGGAATGGCCCTTTATATACTGCTTGGTCAATTAAAGGGTGGCAGATGTATTTCTCTGGTTACACACCTACTTTTATGAATAGTGAAGAAGACAGCACCACAAAAATTTATATCAAGGGATGTGCAAAAGGAAGATCGTGGCTCTGCGTCTTGCTCTCCTCATACAGCCTATTGTAATGTAACATAGCAGTGACCATTCAGACCAGTGAAACAGGCTGTAATCATCAGCAAAGTGCTCCTAAATATCCCCGAGATATTGAGCAATACCTAAAGCTACAGATGGTGGTACATTAACCTGAAAATGCATGTCATGTCTGATTAGAAGAATTCATCATTTCAGCTTGTTCTGCTGCCTAGAAGTGGCAGAAGTCAAACAATGCAGCCTTACGAGCATAAAACATTATCAGTTTTAGTGGTATCTCACCACCCCAATACCAAGATACAGGGATTTTGGTTCTGGTGTTCACAGCATTGTAAAGCTCCAAGACTCCATGATTTGTCATTTTAGACATAATTCTAGAAGTGAAACTTTTTATAAGCTGTAAATCAGCTTTTGTCTTGTTGTCTGGGTTTCTACGAGGAGGAAAGACAGAGATGTTAGCTTGAATTATGTACGCAAACGTAGCTCCTAAATCTGGGTATCTAGCTTTCCTTTTGATTTTATTTTTTTCCAGAATTTCAGATCTGTCTCCACTGCAATACAGTGGAGGTGAAATGACATTTAGAAAATTCAAGAGTAACATCTCTTGCTAGAATCCTTGTCCTCTGCATAATCCATGAACCACAGACCATTTACTAATGAAATAGGTGGATATCTTACAGTAAAACCTTAAAACCCTGATGTAGTAAGTATTATGCTCTTTTATGTCTAGCAGCAAAGAAAGATTGTAGAGTCTGAGGTGGTGGATGGGTGAGCAGCCCTGACTCTAATGTAGGAGACCTGAGTATCTGATCCTGTCATAGAACTGCAATTACACTTTTAATTAACTGTAAGAACGACCTTTCAAATGTACCACGTCGTTCACATGGATGTGCAGTTCGCTCTCACTCCCAACACATTAAATATGGCTTCAAACTATGATGCTCTAGGTACTGTGGCCCTCTAGCATCATTTCTGAAAGTGAAAAGTCAGAGTCATGAGGTGGATGAGGCGGTTGAATGGCTCAAATGCAGGACTTTCCTACAGAAGACCACACAGCAAATTTTATACTATTAAATCAACTCTGAGAGAGTCAGTTCTAACACTATGCTAGTGCTTATCTTGTCCCAGTCTTTGCGGGGTTAATTTAACACTTTTGCTTAACACTGGAAAATTAACTCAGAGAATTTTGCTGTTGTAGGGTTATGAGTTGCTTTGTTTTTGAACTTATGCTAAGTTCCATAACATAACTTGAGTTGTGTTTCCATCACTTCTGGGGACATTATATAGACTTGCATTCATTTCCTGCAGGCTTAACCACCACCACACGTTTTGTCCCCACAACTACAGGAATACATGTCCACACACACACACACACACACACACATACACACATGTGTGGAAAGAATAAACAGCCCACTGCTACACCTATATCCAATCTCCTCCTGTAGGCTCACAGAGTAGTGGAGAGTTGGAGGGCTGGCTGTGAAACACTTCAGATCATTAGCTCCAGTGATACGTGCCATAGGGGTAGGAAGGAAGGTGAGAGTGCTGCTGGTGGGAGGTGCTGACGAATGTCACAACAAAATTGTAAAGATGTTGCCAGGAAGCATGAGGTGCTGTGAGTTGACAAGCTGTCATTACTCATTAGTTATTACTCATTACTGACAGGTGTAGGAGTAGTTTCCTGATTGGTTCTTGGTTTGTCTTCTGTGACAAACGTAACACATGGTCTATAGAAAAGAAAATTCATCCACAGGCCTCAATAGTGATACTCACAGAGATGCTTTTAAGGATAAAATTCATCCTGCTCCCTCCTGCTGCTATTCCCCTCACCCTTCTTAAAATTAAAATGTGCTTTTTATGCACTTGATTAATATTTCTTTACAGTAACGGCACTTGTACTTGAAAATATTTCAATATTTTTTGCATCTCTTAAGCCATGGATGTGACAGGCAAAAGGCCCTCACCATGTAGGACCAAGCATTTGTGGGCAGTCTCTATGCACCATTGTGAATCTCTTTTTGTGGCTCTTTTGTTCATCTTTGTAGTCAGTATATGTCTCTTCCTGGTCTCTGTGCACCTCTTTGCACTTGTTTTAAGTCATTTTGTTCTTATTTGATTTCTCCGTAGTTCTTTCAGTTTCTCTGTTTGGCCTGTTTATAAGTCGTTCCATCCCTGAACAGCACATACATGCTCACACATTGTACACAGCTTTCACCCGAAGAGATCGGTGGAGCTGAGGACAAAATTGCACCAATAAATAAGGCTGTGATGCTGAAGCAACAAGGCCAGGTACACAGCGTCTACCTTATGTTACATTACACTAAATCCTATTGGAGAGAAGTTCAGCTGCCATCACCTCTTCCTGCCTTACACGTGTCAGTGTTTGGAACATCACTGGAAACTGTTCAGTGTGAGTGGGAAGAAAAATGTATTTCATGCTATCCAGAGAAGGCAGCTCACAAGGTTTGAGCAGCAACCTCTCTGAATGTGGATTCGCTTTCAAAGGAAGTATGACAAAAATTCATTTCAGGGTGGATCTGTCATTGTAACAATTCCTTAGCAGAACACAAGGCAGCGAATATGCTCAAAGCTCCTTGTTGCTCGTGCTTTTCTTACTGACTGGAGAGAGACGAGGTTTGTTCAGGAGATCTCTGGTGTGCTGCCAGACTGCCCCCTTGTGGTGGAAGACTGAAACTATAAACACTGGGGTTGGATGGTGTTGTCTGTCTTCATCAGTTGCTTTGGTGTTGGATCTGACAGGGCATGACAGTAGCTTATGGCAGTAACATTGTACTAAGGGGAGTAGATAGAGTCTATGAACCTCCAAGGACTGTACACACCTTGATTACCCTGAACACAGAAATTGTAAAACAGAAAAAAAAACAACAAAACAGAAAGAGCACTCTGATGGGTTGATGGCTTCATCCTCACAAAGTGATGGTGTGGATAAATTTCTTTAATGTGTGTTGAAATTTGTATGCTCACAAGAGGGCAAAAGCCAAGCATGAAAATGGAACAGTATTAAGGTCCTCATATCAAGTCAGTTAAAATAAACACCAGAGGACCATAACATGATATTTAGGTTAACTCTGGTTGCATTCTTCTTGTTGTGGATGAGGAAGTTTGGTTTGTTTGTGAACTGGGAGAATAAGTATCATTTTGTCTTTTTCCCCCTTTCCTTTTGTATTGGAAATGTTATGATATTTTGTTGACTAACATATTTTAAAAGATACCAGTGAGTTGACGGATGGATTAACAACTCTGAGTTACTGAAATGGTAGTTTGACAAAGAGACCTTCCAGATGGTCATGGTTTTCAGTGAGTCCATGTGAATTCAGGAACCACAGAGAAGCACAATGATGATGATGATGATGATGATCAGAACCAGAATTAGAAGTTTTCTTGCCACATTTTCTTCCACATTCTTAGCATGAGGTGCAAATGCACAATATAAGTGAGTATTAGAATTAGAATTTGAAAGTACAATATTCACAATTAAAAAAAACAAAGTTAATGTATTACAAAAACATTAAAAAGTATGTACAGTGACTGGAATTTTTTACATAAGAGAGCTGTGCAGTTAGTGCAAAAATATGATCCTGCAGTGCTCACAGTATTGAAAGAAAAAAAAACAGTAAGACCAGGAATGAGCATTAATGTAACGTTAATTTAACACGTAGATAGACTGTAGAACACAAGTTAATGAAAGTGTTCTTGTGGTGTGAGGTTTTGGTCTTGATGGACGGCAGCCTCCAGCCAGAGGGGAGTGGCTCAAGGAGTCTATGTCCAAGGTAAGAGGGGTCAGCCACAATCATTCCTGCCTGCCTCAGACTTAGACTTGGACTTCACTTTATTGATCCCTTTGGGATGAGTCCATCAGGGAAATTGAATGGTCCAACCATACAGGTAGGGAGGGAGGGCAAACTGCAGCCAATCACCTTCTCAGCAGTGCGAACAATACAATGCTTTTGTCCTTAGCAGTAGCAGAAGCGTACCAGACCGTGATGGAGGAAGTGAGGATAGACTCGATGATGGAGGTGTTGAGGTATTTTCTCTGACAGGTTGAATTTCTTCAGCTGCTGCAGGATGTACATCCTCTGTTGGGCCTTTCTGATGAGAGAGCTGATGTCGAGCTCCCACTTGGAAGTGGAAAGACTCTAGTGTTGACTGTGGAGTCACACAGGAGGATGGGAGTGGGTGGGACAGTGCTTGTCCTGAAGTCTACAACCATCTCCACTGTCTTAACTGTATCCAGTTCCAGGCTGTTTTGGTTGCACCATGTTACCAGATGGTCAGTCTCCCACCTGTAGATGGACTCGTCCTCCTGAGGAATAGATAATGACTGAAGAGTATGGAGGGTGGCACGGTGGTGCAGTGGTTAGCACTGTCGCCTCATAGCAAGAGGGTTCCAGGTTTGAATCCCGGTCTGGGCCCTTCTATGTGGAGTTTGCATGTTCTCCCTGTGCCTGCGTGGGTTTTCTCCGGGTTCTCCGGCTTCCTCCCACAATCCCAAAAACATGCACATTAGGTTAATTGGCTACTCTAAATTGCCCCTAGGTGTGAGTGTGAGAGTGTGTGGTTGTTTGTCTTTGTGTGTCGGCCCTGCGATTGACTGACGACCAGTCCAGGGTGTACCCCGCCTCTCGCCCGTAGTCAGCTGGGATAGGCTCCAGCTCCCCCGCGACCCTGACAGATAAGCGGTATAGAAAATGGATGGATGGATGAAGAGTATGGACCACAAGAAATTAAGGATTGCACAGAATCAAAATTAAACACAGAGTATGCAATTTCTGCCACTAGGGGTCTCTCAATGAAAACAAAAGACGAGTTTGATAATATACAGTGAGGGAGTGTTTGAGCAATGAAAATTGTTTGTTTTCGTTGTTAAACAACCAAAATTGTTCAATGAAAATCTATCTGATATTTTTAAGTTTTATTCATGTTACGTTTAGTCACTTTAGCCGACTTCCTTCCTCTTACTTTATAGTGACGGGTGACCAAATGAAATGCACCATTAGATGAAATGACAGACAGAATGACATGTTTGACTTCTCTGGGTTTGAACATTGTTGTAAATATTTGGGATAATGTGAAAACAGAGCTTACAGGCCAAGGTCTGGTCGAATATAGAAGTTTTAATGTGAAAATGTTTTCATGTGAAAACTAGAAAATCAAAAGTGAAAATGGAAAAAAAAATGTTATTTCAGCACTCAGGGTGGCAATCGGATCAAAATTAAATGTTAAAAAGAAAGCAACATGTAATTGTAAGCAGAATGGATATTTCATATATTAACATAATTGAAAATTAACACATATATGTAAAAATTTAAAAAAAAATTAATTATTAAGATATTGTTATCTTTTTGTATTTTTAATATACTTCCTTTAAGGTCCTAATAATCATGAGTGGTATCATAATAGTTTATTGCCAGATTTTTCTTTTAAGTTTGTATTTTATTTGTATATTATTCCTGGCTAAATTCATCCTCCATACAAGATGATGTAATTGCGTCAAAGTAAATTTTTATTTATGTCATAATATTCATATTACTGGTTCACAATGTGCATACGCATTTTCTGATAATATGTGATGTAGATTTTCCCAAACATCTTTCGTTGGTTGTTGTTTGAAAAATAAAAACAAAAATGTATTTGTATCGAGCAAATTATAGCGATTTGTCACATTTTGAGCTAATGTTCTCTACACAATGACAATTTTCTCTGTGTCTCTGAGTGTGACTGACTTCTGGTTTGTATTTTAATTAAGATTAATCAAATAAAAAATTATAAACATCAAAGCTCATCACAAGTAAATGTGAGTTTTGAACCAAAGCTTCCCCATAGCAATATTACTGTGTTCCAGCTATGTAACTGATGCAGTGAATGCATAGTTTGGAACTAAAAGGCAGGGACTGTGCTGTACTGTGGTATGCATCTCTCCATCGTGGCAGATCAGTTGACAGATAAAAGGCATTAATGATAAAATCGAGATTTTTCTTTTTTCCATTTGTGGATCAAGATTAAGAGGATGTGTCCACTATCTCTAAGGAACACAGTCCCACTGCCTGTCAGCACAGTGGGTCAAGACAGAGCTTTAACGCTGGTGAGGTTGTGCTGCTTGTATCATCAGGAGCTAGGAGCAGTTGTGCAGCTAAATGGACTGCTAAAGCAGATTGTGTGGGTGCATCAGAATGGCAGCTTTGGGTTTATTTGACTGAATAAACCATTTTCAACTGATCAGAAGGTAGAAAAATATGAGTAAAAAGTCAAAAGGCTCATAAGGTAGTAAACGCAGGACTGAAGCTTTTATCCTGAAAATGAGCTCTGATATCAGCAATGGTTTTATTATGGGCCAATGCCTGACTTAAATGGCATCAGTTATTTAGCCACCTTCTGCATGTTCACATGTAACAGATACTACAGTGTATTGGGAACAGGTGAACTTCTGAACTCAAAAGCTCCCTGTTTTGGTGAGGAATAGGAGTGACAGATGACTGTTGTTACAGTGAGTATTTTGGGTATCCGAATGGCTGTGTGTCTATACAAGGTCATATCAGACAGCTTGAGAGATAGTCAGTGCGCAGAACACAGCAAAGACGTTTTACCTGACAAGGAAGGCTAGTTCAGCGTTTCTTTAAATGATGAATTCTTTCATAAGGCGGCTCATGCCCTTTGAATACAGCTACTGATGCTTATGCACAACACAGTCAGAGGCAATGGACTGTGGCAGTCAGGGTTCATCATAACCTCAGTCCCAAAACAATGCATGTTATATTACAGTAATGCTTCTCAGCTGTATAATAATCCCCTTCGGGCATGTGGAGGCTGCAGCCATCTTCAGTCATCATAAACGTGCACCAGCTGAAAATTACACTTTTTTTTTTATCTCTGTCAGAGAACTCTGGAAGCTGGTGTTACTCTGCACTCTGAGCAGTAGAAGTGATCGGTAAGGTTGGCAGGTGTGAAGATGTGCATTTAGGCGCCAGCAGGTGTGTGTTTGTGTGTGCAGCCTCGTCCAGCACCCATCTTCAGGTTGCAGGGAGTATTTAGAGGAACATTGGCCGCCTGCCACTAAAAACCTCCAACGCGACACCTGAAATCACTCATCTGCCTCTGTGTAGGAGCAATTTGAGGCAATAAACAAACCTTTTTGCCTTCGAGAATTTTTTGTCAACATCATTTTACATCTGAAGCATTTCTGCAAAACAGCTTCACCCTCTCACAGGCTGGGAGAGATGCCTCTAAAGGCAAAAATAATGACACTGTATTACAATCCATTACAACACAAACAGCTTCTCGCTTCACATTTTCTGCCAGTGATGTGCCCTGCCCTCTGTATTACAAAATGTTGAGACGATGCCAATTATGCCGCTTCCTCAGTGTGCCGTGCCTGCACGCCCTGGGAGGCCTTAGTAGTAAGAAGGCAGCAACAGCACAACACTCCATGCCAACACACACACACATACACAGTCGGCTAACAAGCATTCATGAGTGGTGTGAACAGCACTTAACTGTCAATAGTTTCATCCTCCTGAATAACAGAGAGAGAGAGACAGTTTAATCCTGGCCTTAAACCCTGGTAAAAATAGGACTGGGAGTAGAGCAGAGGAGATTAGGCCAAGGGATTAACTCTCCATTTGTTTTCTAAGAGCATCCGCTGCTGGAGGTGCAGGATGAGAGGAAGGGTGTGGAGGAAAGGAGGCAAGAGGTGGAAAAGGAACAAGAAGGGAGAGGTGAGGAAAGGAGAGAACAGAAGGGTATATGAGAGGAAACAAGATCAGAGGAAATGAGAGGAAAGGACAGAAGAAAGGAGTGATAGAGAAGAAAGGAAAGAAAAGGAGCTAGAGAAAGAGGTGAAAGACAAAGGGAGGGAATAGTAAGGCCTAATGAAAGAGTATGGAAGTATGTATGCAGATGCATGTGCGAGTATGTGTGACACTGTTGCCAACAGCATCTTTAAATCTTTAATTTTTTGCACTCGGTGAATGCAGGTATCAGTAAAACATGATCTGTGGCTTTGATTGAATTTCCCACCTTTTGAGAATCTGAGCAGCCATAAATGCCAATGTGTGTGTGTGTGTGTGTGTGTGTGTGTGTGCGCAAGTGTGTTCTATATGCAATGCTTTGTGTAAATTCACGGGTTGTCACAAGAGCCACAAAGAGCCATTGTGAAAGAAACACGTTATTGCTGCATCTCGCTCACTGCTGCTGCCTCAGTATTCATTAAAGCCAGTGGCAACAAGCCAGTGAAGCACAGGGTGAAAACTTAATGTTCTAAAGCAGATTCAGTCTCAGAGGGAGATTTGGTTTGGGACAACATATATCATTTCTTCATACCGTTAGAAGTCTGGCTCAGAAAAACTCCATTCATCTGCACTGAGTGAGCAAGATGGGAATAGTCCTTTAGGTAAGACATGTCGTTCTTTATTACTTAAATATCCCAGGCTGCATTAAAGTTATTTCCATTAATGTTATGCAGTGCCCAGTGACTTTATGACCGAGCTCATATCCCATAAAAGCCACGTGCTGCAGATTTTAACCTATAAATCCTCTTTGAAGCTGCTTTTAACAGGCAAAAGCCTGCAGATATGTACTTAAAGTACATATGTACATGCCTTTTTTCCATGTGTGTGCAAACCATCAAGGCATTATCTCATCGTGATAGTGGGTAGCTTTTATATAAGAGTAGCCCGGGAGCTGAGTATGACGGTCAACTGAAAACAGAAGGGTAAAGAACTCGCTGCGCTATAAAGCTGTCATGTTCTTTTTCATTATAAAGGAGGCTGTCCTGCTAGTTTGCAGTCTTAAACTGTGATTAATTTCAATGTAAAAAGTTCTTTCAGCTTGTGCTGTATCAAAAGTAACACCATGATGATGTGCAAAACCGCGATGAAGACTCAGATATCAGGGCCATTAATCCACCCCTCTGTGATCATTAAATCTGTGCAAACATCACAGTCAAAAGCTCTGCTTGTTCCCATGAAACATAATATTCTAACATTTTTCCTTCATTTTTCCTTTTTTTTTCTGGTGGAGTTAGTTGCATTCAGTAATCATTCGGATGTGAGTAAGAGTATATTTACTTGCATGATATGTGTGTGTACCACACCGTAGTTTGAAAGCAACACATTGCTACAGTTGTGGCAGTGTTACAGTTGTATGGGTTCTCCTATCAGACTATTGTTGTCGTGCTCCATTGGGACTGCTTCCTGTATGAACTCTGAGTAGCTGTGCGTAGGCTACCTCAGAGGATCAGCACAACCTGTGAATGCGGACTGTGATATGGAGTCATTGTATATCTAAAACTGGAAATGTTTTGTCACTATTAAACTTTCCAACCTCTGCTGGATCTTAGGATATAAGACATTTAGTCTGCTGAGGCCAAGTGTCCTATCTGGCAATGTTAGAAGAAAAGAAAAATGACTCACATTTGCTCCCAAGTAAGATGGGTTCTTCATAGGCCCACGATACACCAAGTTTCATGAAAATGGGGCCAGTAAAGTTTTCTGTAATCCTGCTCACAAACAGACAAACAAACCTGACTGAAAACATAACTATCTTGGCGAGAGCATTAAGTGTTCACTTCAACCACTCAGCCACAGACTTTAAACGGTGATCCATAGACGCATGTTTAGATGTTGGCGGTCCAGCAAATGCTCAAGTGATGGTGGGGCACATGGAGCAGTCAGCCTGCTGGCCTACACTTGATAATGCAGAGTTTGAATGGTTTGAGGCTGCCTTTCACTTTTCACTTTGCTTGACTTGACTATTACAAGGCAATGGTGGCTTTTTAACACGTCTGATGAATAAATTTATAAAATATATGTAAAACATCTTCTCATATTTTACAGTTAATTTTGATATATTTGGTTAGGATCTTGAAGTTAGGTCCTGAATTTGCCGTGGGATCAATAAAGTATCTATCTATCTAGATTACTGACTGATTACTGTTCATTTCTACAGTAGTTATTTGATTAAATACATGGATTTCAGTTCTGTTTTGGAATTTAATTTACTTGAAATCTTAGATTTTATATATTTACTAAAATGACTGGAGGCATTGTTTGAACATTGATTTATGAATATATCATACATCAACACAAAAGCCCGCCCCATTTTTGACACACATATATATGTATGCGAAGAAGGGCATTTTCATCAGTTCTATTAGTGCTGGATGACCTAAAACTAAAAACAAAACAAATCTGAAAGCATTCTTGTAGGCCTTTCAAATGATTATCCTAATTTTACAAATGTCTTCCAAACACTGCTGCTCTATTGTTACGCCTGTAGTCACAGACATTCCCTCAGTACGATCTCGGGACGAGTCATCTCAAGTAACCACAACCGCAGAGGCTTTAATTATTATGCTGATTGTTGATACTGTAAGAGTCATGTTGGCACTCAACGTGCGTTGACGCGTCCAACAACGATTAAAAGGTTTAACACTAGGAAGCAGCACAGACAGTACAGGCGCCACAGACACGCTGCTCTTGACTTTTGGCTCCAGCAGCTTGCCGTCGAACCAGTCTCCGCCTTCGCAGATAAAAAGCGGCTGCGCACGCTTCATAGCTCTTCTCCCACGTCAACCAGTGCAACTACTGCTTACCACGCAGCCGAGCCTCATTGTCAAGGTAATAATGCGCCTATTGCTCCTTTTTTTTAACGTGTCGTGCTTGTATAAATGTAACTATACTTGTACATTATCTGTTATTTACACGGCCGAATTTGAAGCTAGCATTCGTTAGTTTTTTGTAGGGTTTTAAGGCAATGGTATGTGTGCTGTAAGTGGTTTTTCGCACACGTGGCTAAATTTTTGGGTAATGCGTTAAATGTCAGCAGTACGTTAATAACTTACTGTTTAGTTAGGTGCCGGTCTGGCGTAGTGAGGTGGTTTTTGGACCACTATTTGGGATTATTTTCCGTAGCAGCGCTAACAAAAGACCATGTGTCTGTCCGTCTGGGAAGGCCTGGGCCTGTCCTGACATTTCCCGAGAAAATTACATGTTCGTGTGCTGCTGAGTTAAAATTAATTAGCTGTTTTGGCATGTAGGTAGCTTCTTGTAAGTGGATTCTTCAGAGGGATAACTCTTTTGTTTCGGGCCAGAGTTATCTCTGACCAGGCTTATGGCCGGCTGTCAAGTGCAGACGGCAGACCAAACGTCACCGACATCATTGAGCGAGCGACATTGCGCTCTCCTACGCATCTTACGTGCCATTAAACGCCTCTCGGAAAGCTAGCTTTCTGATAAACGTCAGCTATAAAACTGTTCTCAAGTAAGTACTCGTCAACACGCTCGTCATTCACAGGCTTTATTCATTCTAATGATACTTGTTGGTGAAAGCTATAAACTGCCATTGCATGTAATTGTAAGTTAAATGAAAAGGGAAGGGGCTCACGGTATCACAGGTTAGGGAGTGGTTTAATAGAGGTTAGGCTGCACGGGATAAGAGCAGTGAATGAAGTGCTGATGGGAACGGTCATTTCTAATTATATGGATATGGTTTTGCATCATGTTTGTGAAAAATTGCTTCTTTATACCTCAGAAGGGGGTATGCCATTTAAAAAAATGTGAGTTTCATTGCACTTGGTGTATTACTAGCAGCAGGCTGCTGCAACCTCCTTTTTGCTGCATGTCTGTTGCTGCATTGTAATTGAAAGCTGTCCTGAATAGCCGAGGAAAAACAGGAAGTAACGATGCTGGTGTTGGGGAACTACTCCTAAATCTTGTTAAAGTCTGTGGCTCTGCCATATTCAGGCTGAATTGGTGTATAAAATGCACTCATGTGTTGGGTTTTTTAGTGGTGATGGTGCCTCTTGGATGTTTATTGAAGCCTTGCTTTCTTAAATGATTTGTATGTTCAGCTATAGGTCGTGGGGTTAATTTTTTTGGTTGGTTTTTTTTTTTTTTTGGAAAGACCACACACACATTAGCTTGTGTTGTGTGTGCATACATGTGCAGCTGATCTTAGTAGTCAGCGTTGTGTTTGAGTTCCCGGTGTCAGTAATGTGCTTCATTGCTAACAATGTAATGTGCCATGTCTAGCTGCAGTGGAAAGTGAGAGGCTTCAATTTGTGTACCATAGTAACAGTGTGAGGATAAAGGTCTTTACTCTGTGGGAGGGGCTGGCTGTGAAAGTCAGTGTTCAGTTTAGGCGATAACACTGTCAGATCAACCCTAACCCGAGTCGAGTGGCATCTGTGCTTTCTCTGCACAATGGGGTCGGGGCCCTCGGCAGCCGGCCCCACAGCTGACTGTGCCAAATGTCACCGAGAGGCGTGAGTGACTCCTCAGGCTTGCTCCTCCTGCAGATTCTACGTGGTTATTTTACCTTCAACACCCTTTTTTTTTCTGTTTCAGAATCATGGCTGAGCTGAAGGAGCGCACCTTCCTTGCCATCAAGCCCGATGGTGTGCAGAGGGGAATCATTGGAGAGATCATCAAAAGGTTCGAGATGAAAGGATTCAAACTTGTGGGCATGAAGATGCTCCATGTAAGTAACAGTTTTATTTATTTTTTGCATTTATGCATTATGCAGCTTATTTTAACCCTCTACAGTGTGTGAACTCTATGATCTTGTGAACGCAGAGTGATGGTTAAGACCTGCCAATGAGCCGATTAGCCTGCTTGGCTATTCCTGACTGTAGCATGACCGATTAGCGTTGAGTCGAGGTCTCTTGAGCCGCTAACATCTGTGACAGAATGGGATGCTGCTTAACTTTGATCATGAAGTCACGTTCAGTCATAAACCGGTTATGCAAGAACAGATTTAAAAATAAAAAAACTGTCTTATGTCTTATTTGGACATACACTCAGGTGAAGTGGATTAACCTTAATTGCTCACATTAAGTCCTGGTGTGTGTGTGTGTGCGCTGAGTGGTGAAGGCGGAAGTGAAATCGGAATGGGAGCCAAGCGGTGATTCCCGGGTACATACAGGAAGCAGAAGTTCTTTAGGGAGCAGTAGCCTGGTTGTCTTTTGTAATCGTGCGTCGAGCTGATCTTTGTAGTAACCACATGATTATCTAACTTAAAACCTTTTGTGTTCCTGGATAAATGGGAGGTTACTGCCAAACTCAACATCATTGAGAGAGCCAGAGAAAGTCGAACTGGTCATTAAAGGTAGAGCTGCAAGTTGGATTTAGAACTGGCCATCTTGCTTGAATTTTACTTGCATGACTTGCACACTTGCTCTAATTAGTCAGATCAGATTGAAATCACCAGCACTGCAGTCTTTCAGCAGTGGCTGACTGTACTTTTGGCCTAAAGAATCAAACCACTCAGATGGGTTGAGATCTGCCGACAGGATTTCTTGTTGTTCAGTTTGTGTGACAGGGTTGTGAGTGTGAACGGTACATGGTACTGAGGTGAGGTCTTATTCACAGGCTTGTCGTTCAGCGTGTTCCATTTGCCCCTTTTTTACAAAGATCGTGCAGCATCACCTCAATGAAGACTTTTACCCTTGTTTTTTTTTTTATTTTTGCTATGTTTTATATATACCTTTAACTGTTGCATATCATTGACCCAGTGATTGAAGGTTAGCTAGCATGCCAGTGTTCCACAACCAAGAGGTATGATGTCATAACATCATAACATCTGTATCTAATGTGACTTTCAGACATGTGTGTTCATCTCATCTCCCCAATCAGATGTTTTCAGCTGCTTATCTTTCTGCTTGTTTTTTTTCCTTCTTAAATCTCCTAGTTATGGGTTGCTTAGAAAACAATTTGACAAAACGTAACACCCCTGTCCCGCCCTGCTAGCTCGGAGGCAGAACGACAGTGAACAGCGATTCCTGCATCCATGTTTGGCGTAAAAGAAATACTTTTGAATTGTGCAGTGATGTTTGTTTTCTGTGTTTACATCGTTTCCTGCTGCAGGCCTCCGAGGACCTCCTGATGCAGCACTACATCGACCTGAAGGACAGACCATTCTTTCCTACCCTCATTGACTACATGAGCTCTGGTCCAGTGGTTGCCATGGTAAGTCATGTAACAGATTGTGGAAGACTGGGGATGAGTTATGGAGTCTAAAAACAAAACAAAAAAAATGCTCTGCTGTCTTTTATGTTGTGGAAAATCATGCCCACGATTTTTCCACTGTTGGCTAAATTTAAGGACTACTGGGGAAGTGCTAACAGCAGCTGGCTTCATCTGTCATCCTCTGTGTATTCCAGGTGTGGGAAGGCAAGGGTGTGGTGAAGACCGGCAGGGTGATGCTGGGTGAGACCAACCCAGCCGAGTCCAAGCCCGGAACCATCAGAGGAGATTTCTGCATTGACGTCAGCAAGTGAGTGCAGTGTGCATATGATCTAGGTCTGCGTTGGGGGATTTTGGGATAAAGTTTCTTGGGACTGAATTCTCTTATTGCTGTTTTGCTTTGCAGGAACATCATCCATGGCAGTGACTCAGTGGAAAGTGCCAACAAGGAGATTTCCCTGTGGTTCAAAGCAGAAGAGCTGGTCAGCTACACTAGCTGTGCCTTCAGCTGGCTCTACTAATCCACTCTGGGTCCTGCTGCAGTCCTCACACTGGTTGGAGACCGGTGACACTCTTGCCTCAGAATTTCCTGTTTTGCCTGTAGCCTGGGGAGGAGAAGAACTCATGAAATTCTTAATGTCAGCCCACTGTCATCACATTCCCTCCTGCCCTCTACTCATCATCATACTGTACATGGATTTGGAGGTCAAGTCCAGATTCATTCCTGAGCTCCATTCCTTTAGAAACATTCCATTCATCACATATGTACAGGTAATGACTGTGTGAGTGACAGTTTTGTTAAACCGTGATCTGCTTTCCAATAAAATTCACAATACCAATTGTCTGTTTATTCATTGGTTAGGTTACAATTTTTATATATGTAATTTGTTTTTGTTTTTTTTGTAAGGTGATCTTATGATGACTTGCTCACTGGAATGGATGGGATTACATTTAATATAGTGGTTCAAATCTGCTTTTAGGTGAGTGGGGGAGCCATAATCCGAGAGCTGCCATGATACCAGCAGGCTGGTAGACAGAGCTGTGGGTTGAGTCCAGGATTTTCATGACTTCTCAGAATCCTGCCACTGTTTAAAAATGAAATTGGTGAGGCGCATCAAGTGAGCACCTTTTAAAAATCCTTGCTTGATTTGCCAGTTTGGCCTGCAGATGAGCTTTAAAATGCTTTTCACTAAGTTTAGGGCACTTTCTCTTGGTGATCTCAAAACCTACTGACAAGGGACCAGGCATAAACATGGCTAAATTCAGGATCACTATTGCAGTAATATGGAACTTTATATATTCAATTTATTTATATGGAGCCAAATCACAAAAGTTGTCTCCTGACACTTTCCAATTAGAGCTGGTCTAGACTGAACTCTTGATTGATATATCCATATAATGTAACAACAAAAGCTACAGTACCATCAAGATGTCTTTAATTCTCAGTATATTGCAGGACTTATTCTCATTTACATCTCCTGTCTCATTCAGCCCCACATAAGAATTTCCTACACTGTCCATAATTCTTTCCCAGACGGTGAAGAGATGTGATGTTACAGAGCGTCATCACATTGTTGTAAATCCTTTTGGGCTGCAGTTAGGCTGGACGCGAACGGGGCAGCAACAGACGCATAGAAGCATTATAAAACGTTCCAAATGTTTAACTATCAAAAATGCTTATATTCCATCAAAGAGTTCCGTTGTTTTATTTTTTCACGTGGTCTCACTTCAGTAGCTGAGGTCTAAAGATAGATTATTTGTTTCAGTGTTTTGCAAGTTATGATTGACTGTCTACAATACCATGTTTTAAGGAAGCTGACATCACTACTGCACTGCTGGACAAGGTGAGTGGGGCTTCATCCAAAAATCCGAAACTCTACATCCCATAGGAAAAATGAATGATAAAGATAACACTTGCTAACACACTGGTATGGTCACTGAACTGTCTCTGCCATGTCCTGCTTGAATTAGAACCAAGCAGCCTGTGTTCAAAGTGTCCTCGAGAGACTCAAGCGCTGAGACTCTTGACAAAGGTTTTCCACAGCGTTTGAAGTCATAAGCCTTTTTTATTCAGTGTAAAAGTCAGATCTTACAAAAATCACCAGATAAACTTTCACAGCCATGCGGAAACAGTTTGCAATGCTTGTAAACAAAGAAGCCATTCATTACAACCAATATTATGATCCAAACATTTGGCTTTATTTACAAAGTCTATCAAAGCTTGATCACAGCACAAATTTACCATATGAAAGGAAACTGGTATACACTATCAAAAAGATGTACAAACTTTAAACTGCAACTGCAATAATGTACCTCAGGGGTCAGTGTTAATATCAATAGATTTAGAACTATTAACATAGATTTTTTTTTTTTCATTTGTATCCAAAATAAATTTTGCACCATAACCCTCTCAACTCACAATTATTTTCAGACAATAGCAATCCCAATACATTTAGTCATTTTTATCAAATATATATAGCACCACAATATAATTGTTTAATATAATCAGGGGTGGGGAGGTGGGGTGGGGGAGGGGCACGCTATCACATACAAAAGACCCGTGTTAGTATCCAAGGAAAAAACAAATATCCAACTCCAGCTTGCTCCTCATCACTGCCCACATCTGGAAGAACCAGTTTAGGTGCAGAAAGACCTCCGCAACCACAACCCAGTCCTCCTGCAGAAGCCCATTAACGCCACGGAAAGAAAAAAAAAAGAAAGAAAAGGAAAGATAAACATACTCATGGTTAGTCAAAATTATCAGATGGCAAGTCAAAGCTTGAGTCAGTAAGGGATGTGTTATGCATTTGAAGTTTTTGATTCCTAAGAAAATTATGAGAACATGAGCAAAAAATTCAAATCCAAGCCAAAATTTTGATAGTGAGTAAAAAATCATGAAATGCAGATGGTATGTCCAAATTTAAGTTAAGATTACAAAAGTAGGCAAGATTAAACTAGAATTTCACCTTAATAAATCTAAATTTTTTTTTGGAACCACTTAATTTTATTCAAAAACTTCTATTTAGCACTATTATTTTATTATGTCAAATTTTAACGTCATTTTTTTTTTTCTTTCCTTGACAGAGATGAGCCTCAACATGTTTTCTGATCACAGTGGAGGAGGAAAAACACAGACTGACTGAAGAACAACCAATGACGGTCACAACGAAAAGAACAAGCTCAGCACGACATCAGCACGACGCATTCTGTTTTACATGCATTCAGTTGATCAGTGCACCCAATCCTCAATTCAATCTCCAGCTATTGATGCCCTGTGGGTGGAGGGCAAACTTGTTTCATTTTTAGATTTGGGGATCAAGGTGAAACAAGAGAGCTTAATATCTACAAGGGAAAGTGAGGAACAGAAGATCCAAAACTGTTGATTGTGCATTTGATTATTTAGGGTTAATATAGAGGAAGGTAGCAGCAGTTAGTCACAGAACAGTCTTTTTTTGTACTAAGATATTAATGCAGTTTGGTCATGAAGTATTTTAATACTTCTTTCTGCCTTCCAGCAACAAAGGAAAATAAATCCCATCTAACCTATCTGCTTCAAATGATTGTGAGACACTGTTTTTATTGCTCATTTGGTCTGTGAAGTTTCGTGTTTTAGCTGAGCTTTGTATCCAATCTGATCAGGAGACAAAATAAAAAAAACTGGCAGACAACAAATATCACATCTCCTTGAGGAAAAAAAGGAAAACAGGAATCTACAAAAAGCAAATGAGTCCAAAATAAGCAACAAACATCCGTGTGTTTTGTCACTCACATGTAGAATTTAACATGAAGACAGATTCAAATGCTACAAAACACAGATAAAAATATATGAAATGGTAAGTGAGATAAGACCTTTGTTGTTTGAATAGTATGGAAGCCAATAAGCTTCATAATAACTGGAATCTAGAAAGCAACAGAATAGCTGAATGTGAAACTTAACAGAAGTGAAAACTAAATATTGACTTTTAAATACCATTAAATTCATACTAGTAATATATTTTACTCTGAAAACCATGAGTTTGATCTTCTCTTAGGATTTTCATCTTTAAAACCTATTTTATTTTAAAAACATTTTAATGTCAAATGCCTTGATTTCAAAAATATGATTTTCAAGCTTTTTTTAATTAACTCCAAAACTTAATTGCTGAGTATTCGGAAAAATACATACAACTGGATTCAAATTTTCAGAGTTATATGTAAATGCTACAAATTCTATAGCATTTCAATTTCAGCATTCCAAGTATCCAGTATGATTGCTATTTCGGTTGCTTGGACAATTCTAGTTATTACAGTAATTATTTGCTTCAACAGTGAGATGCACATGAAGACACCTTTGAGCTTTTAAACCGCAGCTGATTCAGACTTGTAGTTACAACCCCCACAGCCCAAAAAGGAAAGGAAGAAAAAATACAAAAAACACAAACTTCCTGAGAATTGAATCATGAACCTTACTGGTAGAAAGAGAAATTATGGATCTTTTACTGTCGCTGAGAAGTTTAAATCTGCTCTGCATTTCATTACAGCCTTCGGCCATACACCAAGTATTCTGTATATGAACCCTAGCTCACACAAATCACAGTTATACAATACCATTTTGTTAAATTATCTCATATGGAAATTATATTAATGTAGTGATCATGAGGGTGCTATAAGTTTTATTTAACATAACAAAATAATATGGGAATCTTTTATTATTGCATCATTCAAATTAGAAGACAAGCTCATGTCCTGTGATAAAATTCTTATGTGTTTGGTGTCTAGTTTTCAAGTGGATCGTTTTAGGTAATCATTTTCATTTGCATATGCTAACACACTGCCATAGTCTATTTCACACTCTTGTCTTAGCTAAACGTGGCTAGCATCAGGAGGTAGTACATCAACAGCTGCAAAAATCTAGCTCTAAGAACAATGAAAGGAGTCTTGTCTTTTCCACATCCAAGCATGGATTTCTGACTAATCAGCATTTGTCGCTCCATACCATCATAGTCATGAAGAACATATACATATATATATATATATATCTATATATCTATATAGAATCTATGTATTTATGCCACTTTTAGACCCTGGCGTCATATGTGAATGTTGCCCTCAGAGACTATTGGAAAAGCAGTGCATTGTTCATGTTTCATTATTAACAACAAACCTGTAATTCTGTGGCTCAGGTGAATAATAAACTAGCTTGCATACATATGGCTCTGACATGTGAACAACCTAAGCAATAGAAAAACACTAATGCTTTGCATATTAACCTAATAAAATATTTAACATATTATTTTTCTCATTTGGACAACAAAACAACTGATGATGAGAAAGTTTTTCTGTTAACATCACAGGAGTCCAACAGGAGTCTTATTTTAGATGACAGAAAGTTTGACGCTACCAACGCTGAATGTATGGAGTTTTGAGTGTGCCACAATTTCGATGTTTGATCATAGTCAATTGATACATTTATCAAAAATTTTCAAAGAACTGAATTTACATTTAAGTGATGCATCAAATAAAAATGAAATGAAATCCAGTAATCTGGAAATTAATAACTGTATTTCATTATTCTTATGCTGTCTTATATTTTAATTATGTTTACAGCTACATTTTAAAATGGAATTGCAGAATTTCTTGGACTTTCAATCTTTACGTTGTTATTCTATTTAGTAACTTAGGAGTCAGAACTCCTTCATTTAATGTTGCGTAAGCAGCACGCTACCGAAATATGGTCTCTTTTAATTCTGCCATTCCATTTTAGAATTTACAGACAGAATAAGAAAATGTTCGCATGAATCTGCAGTTCTTTTTTCCAATATATTTTTATTTATTTTTAATTAAAAAACTAGAATTATTTTTTTTAAATGTATTCATTAACTATAATTTAACACTGGGTTAAGCATAGCTTAACTTGCTTTGCTAATTATTCTGATGGCATACTCCAGACTCCATATAAATGAGTTCCAGATGGGTACCTGGGTACCCTGTAGGTATACAGCAGACATGGTCCAAAGCAGAGCAGAAACGCTTGTTGTCTGCAATCTGAATTACTGCTGTACTGCAACCTTTGATGGTATATAAATGATGCACCCACCCGCATCCCCACCATTTCAATACACTATACAGTTGGGCTGATATGAGGCCAACACTGGTCAGATGTGTTGTCGGTGTGTCTGACAAAGACTGGTTCCTTTCTGACAGCAGCTACATCCAAACTGTAAAGTTCTGAGTACATATTGTAGAGTTGGACAGTGGGAATAATATGTCAGAGTATACCCTATCATACCAGTAAGGTTTCTCTTTACTACAACAAATCCTGTTGCTCACTTACACTCTGCAAATTTGTTTCTCATTTAGTACTTCCTTCTTTCTTCTTTAAAACTAAGGTGATTTTGTTTCAAATGAAAAAAAAAGCTTTTCATCATCTCCACAGCTTCATAATTTCAATTCAACATTACAGCACCAATTCCCTCACATACTCAAAATGATAACTGCGAGGGCTATTTTTTATACAGGGAAAAAAAAAAACCTCTTAAATCTCCTGGCCTCATCAGCAATGCTGAATTCTTGTTAGAGCAGTTACTAATCCACAGTCAGTGGTATTATGGGAGTTCTGATTACTGCGATGAGTCCCTAAAGCTCCACACTGAGCTATCAAAGCCATCCGACACAGTTAGCTCATTAGATATGTGCTCTCTTGATTAAGCTTATCCTGGCTTCCTGGCTTATATAATGTATAGTAACCTACAGGCAGTTTAACCAGCTGGACCGTGAGGGAAAGGTTGTATGGTTGTATGGGGGAGGGGTGTTACAGGTCAAAAATCGAACATTAAAGTGGCTGTAAAAAAAATTCCCACAATGTCCATTTATTGTGGCTGAAGAATATTAAGAACGAAAGTGAAAGGCCAATGCAATGTGATTAAATAAAACAACAGTAAGGTGAGTCTGAGCAGCATCTTTTTGAGATGCATTACTGTTTAAAGCTGCACCATGTAGATTTTTTTTTTCAATAAACAAGCAGCTCTTCCAAAGGCAGCAAGTGCAGCTTGAAACAATTAGTAGAATAACTGATAAGAGAATTTATCAATAATCTCAATAACTGATTAATAGTTTAAAAATGCCCTTAAAGACACTGCTTCCAGCTTCTCAAATGAAATGATAAGGCTGTGCTTCTTATCTCAGTGTCAACTGAATATTTGTATTTATAAACTGATATGGGCATTTCACATTTTTTTCAAAGTATTAATCAACAAATAATCAAAAAAATGGATCCATAATGAAAACATTTTAGTTGCAGCCCTATTAGTTTCACAGCATCTATGTCATTGTGGTGACCCTGATGGAATCTGGAAGCTGGAGCTGGTAACAAAGTAGTAGTATGAATGAAACTAATGAGCCTGAATCAGACCTTCTGTAATGTTTGAATAGGAAATGAATGCGGCTGTGGAAATCTTCATTCCAACATTGGAAGAAACAAAACTAAAAAAAAAAAAAAAGGAAAGATATTATCAGTAATGCTGAGCAGTGCTGCACTAAGAGCTCTCTTCAAATCACAATCCTTAATATTCATAATCTGTAGTTCTATTTGAATAGGTCTCCACATACTATATGAATATAGTCACTTAAGAAACAATGAACATTTAGATTCCCACACAGCCACCAAAAATATAAATGCAAAAATAAGTACATTAAGACAAAAACAACTCCAAAATCAAAGGGGAAAAAAAAAAAACTTCAAGTACTATTAACAAAGTAAAAGTCCACCTGGCAATATTGTTCAGAAGAAAATAATCAAAATATAAACAACTCTGCCCTCTCAATGCCAGGGTCTCTTCTGTCTTCAGGTCGTTCAGTGGCTGACTCTCTGACCTGAAAACAAATCAAAACAAACAAAAGGGGGGGGGAAAAACAAAACGAAAAAAAAAAAAAACAACAACAAACAAACAAACTTAAGACCTGGCTCAATAAATGGTTCTCACAGTTTCTACAGGTCTCTGTGCGCGGTCCAGATTGTGGCAGAGGCAGGGTGGGCTGATGTCAACTTGTAGGACTGAAGAAAAGCTGTTGTTTTTTTTTTTTTTTAATCCATCCAGACATTTCCGGTTCAGTTGGATGTTTCAGACTGGAGAGGAGAAAATGATGTTGCGTCACCCGAGGGTGGTAAATGCCCATAACAATTGCGACCCAGGCCCGATCCTGGGTACTTTCCAACCCCTCAATCATAAAGGTTTTGTGAGTGATTATGTGCACGCACACAGCTACAAGGTTAGAAAATTGTTCCCTTCAGGATTTTTCAGAAGAATGAAAACGATGCCCTTCTCCTCGTCGTCATCATCTCGTGTACTGACTCCATAGAAGGCCTGTGGCATTGGTCTGAGTGTGATTCGAGGCAAGTTTGACTCTCTGCGTTTCTGATCCTAGCTAGAGTTTTCCAAAAGTGGGTCCTGACTCAGTTTGTCCTGCTCTGGCCTGACCTCGTGACCTCAGGGCTCCTGTTTGATGTAGTAGCTGCCAGAGCCGTTGCTCTCCTGGTCAGAGGTGCCCTGTGAGAAGGTAAACTCGTCCACCTCGGCCGTCTCCACTTTCATTCGCAGGAGAGACTCTATAGATGGGGACAGAGACAGATAAGAGAGAGAATAGCAGCACAGATGAGCCACTTGTGTTCATGCACTTTCATCAAAATACAGGAGGAGCCTTTATCTTTGTTCCAGGTATTACTGTTAACTCCACATGCATTTTGACCATCAAGGTAGCTACTCTGAACAAATACAAAATGAAATAAACATGCGTTATGACCACTTCAAAGTGGAGACAAAACATTAATAATGCCAAAATTGCAAATTAACTGAACAGATCTCCACTAACATGAAGAAATATTCATGTGAGAACGACGACAATGAACATGTACGAACAAAGGTTGGTTTAACAGTTGGACATGCAGCATCAGCAGCATCCAGATCCACAGCGAGGCCCTGTGAGCGAGACTCAGACGACTGTCTCCTGTTAAAAACAGCGTCAAGCCTCAGAAGGCTCGGTGCCATGCTGGTTTTATCGTTAGTGTGACGTTACCTGATTTGTGCGTTTGGTGGAGGTGTGTTCGGGGTCGGGGCCGAGTGGGCCCCTGGGCAGGGTAAGGGGGCGGACTCTGCTCTTCGTCCCCTGAGAAGCTGCTCCTCCTCCTGCCTGCCTGACTGAAGGGCCGCCGACCAACCGGAATCTTCCTCTCTAAACACCAAGCCAGACTCGGGTAAGCTACCAGGGGCTTATTACACACAGGGGTTCAATTAAACTGGAACGTGTTCTTGATGTTTAGATTATTAGAAAGGAAAGTTAAAAAGGTTAGAGCTTCGGGTGAATTTTTTTAATTTAACCTCACATTGCTGTCACTTGCACTAATATGACCATCTGAATAAGCCCCTGGTAAGCTGTAATCAGACTGCCAGACCCAAGTACGCAGATGCACTATTAGTTACCAAGAACAAGGCTACAGAGACTGCACCAAACGTATGGAAGTCTGTGGCTGCCAACGTTTAAACACTTACATATTAATTACTTTGTTCATTGTCATATCCACGATATATGAAAAAATTAAAACTACATATTTGTGTCTAAAATCAAAATATTGTTACTGCTATTGTTATCATAATCACCATAGTACTTTCTGTATACTTCATTGTCATGATCATGATCTACAGTTCCAATACTTCTATTATTGCTGTTGCTATGCATCTGTTTGTGTGCTCCTTCTCTCAAGCCCTACCCCCCTCTCCCTCTCTCTCTTTGTCTGTCTGTCTATATTTCTCTCTCTTTTTCTCTCTCTCTCTCTCTCTCTCAACCCAACCGGTCAAGGCAGATGGCCGCCCATCTTGAGCCGGGGTCTGCTCCGAGGTTTCTGCCTTCTTAAAGGCAGTTTTTCCTCGCCCCTGTCGCCAAGTGCTTGCTCAAGGGGGGATGTTGGGCTCTCTGTATTACAATTTAATTAAAGAGTTTGGTCTAGACCTGCTCTAATTGGAAAGTGTCACGAGATAACTTTTGTTGTGAACTGGCACTATATAAATAAACTGAATTGAATATGTGAATGATGATGTAATTTTTGCTGAAGTGACAGGTGCGACGCATTTGTTCTCTTGTGATTTGAAATACTGCACTTGCCATACTGAAATTTGGATAATATTTTAGCTAATTGTTCAATCCTATTGGCAGCCATAGACCTCAAAATATATTGCTTGTGTTCAGCAAAACGTGCATCACTTTAGTATTAGCATCTGCTTTTGTGGTCTGGAACTTTGGACCTGAATAGGGATTCAACAGCAGGCCTTCTGCTCTCAAATACTTGCAGTTTGTCAAACACCCAGACAAAATCTCACACACTACTTTCTCCAAGTGCACAGGCTATGCATTAATAACTGTCCCACTCAAAACGGAAAACATCCTGCAATGTGACGCAAGAGGTCAGATGAAAATATTCCGGACACACCCAACATGTGACCAAGCACAAAGCAGCAGAGTTTCCACCACAAGCGTAGCCAGTGACAGTAAGAGGAGCAAGAAAAGGAGAAGGTTAGGGAAGGAGCAGAGAGAAATGAATCCACAGTGCGAAAATGATTACTCACTTTTCTTTTGTCCTTTGTACTGCTGGGCCTTTTTCTTCTGCTTGGGTACAGACTGAGGCATTTCCCTGTTACCTGAAATAAAACCACAAGGCTATGAGATGGGAAACTATGAGACGTGTGTATACAGTGAGGTACAAAAGTGAAATTACAAAGCACTGACACAATTAGCATCACAAAAATATCATATGGATTGTACAAAATATAGCACAGCCTACAATTGGGGTTTGATCTGATGTGTGAGATCTGTATTGACACCAATACTGGGCATTAATCAAAAAATGTATACGTATATATATAAATAAATATAAATATAAATATATCTGATAAGGGAATTTCAGTAGAAAACAAATTTAAAATTATGAAGACATACAATCTGCAATATAGAAGATTAGGTTACCTGTAAAACAAGAAACATTTGCCTCTCCATTTTATGTACACACACTAAATTCAAATACTGTGCCACCAGGTTCATGTCAAGTAATCTTTGTTTGCGAACAAGAAGTCATCTTTACATAAATGCTCTATAATAGCTCAATTCAAATAGGAAAGGACCATTACAGATATAGCTGTTGTTCACAAGCACCTGGTTTACAAGAGAGAGCACAAAGCCTCTTTTATCCACACCATGATGGCAGCTCTGCTGGAGAACCGCATGAGGTTAGAAATTAATATCTTTCTTTGTAGCTTAATTAATGGCCATCATGAGCACAAGGGATACTCACCTCCTGTTTCTCACTTGCCAAAAGAACTCTATTACCCCTTATAACATTTACTCATCAGTGTCATCATCTATAACACTGGCTGTTTCACAGGTTCCAATCTGACAGCACCCAGGCATATTTAAATGAGATAAGACAGCAGGTTGCGGCTCTCATTTAATTTCCTTTTTGTTTGCATGCTGTATGTTAAGTGTTTTGCTGGATAGTTGGCATGAATGAAAATGCAAATACACAGACTGATGATATGATGGTTATAGTGGATATTCACAATTTATTTATTAGACGGGTGAAATAAATCAAATAGAGACTTTTTATTGACTGATCTGATGTGACATGAATCCCCAATAAGGCAGTTAATCGTTTGATCTACATATAATACATGTTAATAAAATATTTAAAAATGCCCAAGATGTCTGGCTTTTACCAACAATACAAAATCTAAGAAAAGGAAATTTAGTGTAATGTAAAAAGGAAGGAAGTAAGCAAGAGCAGCAAATGTTCATATTTGATAAGCTTATAACAGAAAAATGTATTTCTTTTATTACTTAAATGGCTCCAGTGATTACTTAATTATCAAACAATAAGCCTTAAATTTTTTGTTATAATGAAATAACCTGCAGTTCTACTCAACAACTTCAGACTGGCTTTAGACTGAAAATGTCAATTAAAGTCATGGGACCTTGCAAAATCTTATAGCTCTAGTGCAAATATTTTTTAAGTATGAACTTTTGAAGTTTGGCTTGAAGTATCTTGCTAAATATAGCTGAAAACCTAAGCTTATTGATAAACTGACAGCATACACTGTTCTACATCAAATGGGACTTTGACGACATCGCGTTCTAAATACACAGCTTTTTAAAAATGGTCAGATAACGAGCTTTCCACCCGCTGTTATATTACATTCAATGGCTTTACTCCATAAGCAGGTATTTGTGTGATATGACTTCAAGTTCTTTGTGTTTTCTGTCTTCGTGTGATGTCTATTGAGCCTGTTTTTCATTGGGTCTAGAAAATTTAAGTTAAATTTAAGTTTTAAGTTAAAGCTTATAATGGCTTTGTTTCCTGCAAACTAAATTATGTCATCTTGTTCCACGTGTCTGGACAAAATACTGATCTATTAATCTTTACATATAGCTATATTTAGCAAGATCTGAGGTGCTGAGTATTTTTTTATGCAGGACCAAATATCTTCTAGATGTGATAGAAGTGTATTAACACTACACAGGATGAAATCTGGTTGCAATAAAGTGACAACTAGTAGAGACATAAATTTTTTAAAAAATGTAAAATTCTTCAGCTAAAAAAATATTTACTTGAATAAGTTTGATTACTGTCCAACATTCTACAACAACTATTTACATGAAAGGATTAATTGGATTTTCAGCACAAATTTCAACTGAATCCAAGAGAAAATTAAGCAGGTGCATCGCTTTATACATATGAGTGAATTGGTGTGTAAAGACCCTGAAGTAATTAATTGTTATGTGAATTATTCTTTTGATTAAACAAATTCTGCTCTTCCTTACTCAAGTTAGCGGTAATCTGCCATTTAGTTAAAAGATAGTTTGTGTGTGCTATGCTGACATTTTGTGTATTTCATTTTTTACACAGTCATCAAAAACACAAGGCCTCAGTGATTACTGGACTGAAGTGTATTATGTCCTTACTCTGTGAGGCGGGGGGTTGGAGCTGGTAGCCCGTCAGCTGACACCAGCCCACAGGGTAGAGGTCAGGAGACTCGCAGTCCACCCACTGGTCATACTCATCCTCCCAGCCATCAAAGTGGATCCTCAGTAGCCGGTGCACAATCCTCGTCACCGTGGCAACACACACCAGCCGTGGTTCCATTAGATCAACGGCCTCCAGCTTCATACCTTGCCGGAAACCATGATTGGGAACCTCCTAGAAGACACAAACAAGAAGAAGTTGAAAAGGAAGAATTCTACTTACATACAACACAGGGAGAAACACTAAGCTACTGGTGAAAAAAACTCCATAAATCCTGAATCCTATTAATCAGACAGAGCAAAGAAAAGAAAAGAGAAGAAGTATGAAAAGGATGTGGTGAGCAAAGACGTGGAGGGAAAAAAAACCTTCACAATAAAAGTGGAAGTTCAGATTCCCTCAGTAGATTCCTCCATGTGTCTGTAATGTTAAGATGTGGTGGTATGAAACCCTACTGCTGTTTTTCATAACCACAAAAACAACAACAAAGGATGGAAACTTAGAATGAGAAGCTCATGATAAGTACAAACAGAGTGAAGAAACCACTGCTGAAGCCTACCTTGTTAAAGAGCTTGACAGGAGCAGCTATTGAACCCGTTTCTCTGAGGTAGTCAAACCATTTAAATGGCAGTTTAGTGTACCCTGGGGGAGAGAGTCAGTGTTGAGACAAGAACATTGAGAACATGTAATGTAAGAAGATCTTACTAAACTACCTCTAACCAATAACTTCACCTGGAGAGAAAACAGAGCATAGCGGCTCCGTATGGTAGTTTCACGTACCGCAAACAGAACAGAAATAATCACAAGTAAAACAAAAACCAAAAACAAAACACACAATTTTTTTGTGTTATCATGTACGGACTGTTTTTGTAATGCATTTTGTATGTATTTTTGTTGCCACGTTAAAATCAAATCATACTACAGTATGTACAGTAACAGCCTGAGTCTTCTAATAATAAATGCAAAGCATTTACATTAGCTTCCATGACGAGGTGCAAAGGAGACGTTTTTTTTATTTTTTAAGATGAAGACATCATCCATGCCAAAATAAAAAACAACCGTCCCAATCACAGCTTGAGGGCAGACCATAAGCAAAGGTGAGTGCAGCCAGCCATTTCCTGTGGACTAATCAGCCAGAATGTCGTTACTATTAGCTATGCATTTATTTACATTTATTAACAAAGGGATATCATGAAGCTTTTTATTTTGTATTGGCAGGTCTACAATGTTCACTGCTGGTGACACTGACAAGATTAAGCAAAACTGCTGATTTAAATAACTGGTGACAAGCTACAAAAACTTGATGGCAGTTCATAATGCTCCCGAGCTTCTGACCGGGTCTCGTCCTGGTTTCTCCTCACTGGCTTCAGAATGCAATCAAACGGTTTCTTGGGAACACTTAAGAGATCTCATGCCTACTGCATGATCTACTGCAGCCCTATACTACCAGTAGGTACCTGAGGTCATCTGAACGTAGACGTTACAGCTCCTGAACTGCCAGAGCAGCTGCAGTTTTTCGTTTTCTGTATAGCCTTGCCTTTGCATAATAATCTTCTGCTCTCTTTTTTATTTATCATTTTGATTTTATTCATATTTTATGTTGTTTTAGTCTTCCTTTTAATCTTCCTATGTGTTTTTTATGTCTTTTTTTACGTTGGCGGCCTTATATTTTTGTGAAGTTCTTTAGGGTTTTACTCTTGAAAGAAGCCTGAGTTACTTAATGTGGCATGGGAAATTGATGTCATTCAGTTATTAAAGAGAAGCTCAATATTTTCCTTTAAAAATTAGAATGAAAATTTCTTTTAATAATGATATGGGGAATACACACATAAAAAGGAACCGCAAGTCATAATGTGTATTCTACTTAACTGTATTGCTTTGTTTGATTTATTTTTATTTAAGCCATGAGTACATGGACAGGTGTGCACAGTACCTCTAGGGGGCGTGAGTTCAATGTTGTTGATTTCACAGAAGCCGACAGGGAAGATGGAAGGGGAGGTGCTGTGGTAGCAGAACCAGTCTGATCCGTCCACTGCCTCCGAACCATCGATCCCGATCATGAGGTACCCGTCTGCCAACACCTGAAGTAAAAAGCCCACAACAGCATTTTAACATAGAAACAGAAAGCCTCTACTGTCTTTGTATTATGAAAATACAATCAAATGTGTGCCACTTCAAATGGTGCCGTGAATAAAAATAATTATCACACTGAAATGACTAACATAACACAATAACTAATGCACAGAAATAAATTGCAAACACAGTCAACAGGAACTAAGGTAACATAAACAACAAGAACTACCTGTACGTTTCCATCACATGACAATAACGTAGAGTCAGGAAACACACTTACCTTTCTTACAGTGGCTACACATATAGCTGAGAGGTTGAGGGGGTCAATGGCTTCTAACTTCATCCCTTCTTTGAACCAGTCCCCATTCTGGTCCACATCTTTCACCTGATATACACATGCCGACAGAAAAAAAGCCAAACTAAGGATTATTATTTGTAATGTGATTTAATCAGACAATATATTACAAGATCATAACAATGACATCAGTTCTGAAAAATCTGACATTTGGGATTTAAAAGACTAGAAAAACCAGCAATAAAGAGCAATCACCACCTAATACATCATTATCTAAAAACCTACTAAGGCTTAACTGAATATGAGAATGAAAAATAACACACAGCATCTACTGAATACCACAAATGTGCTCTTCAGTTGTGGTTTAACTAATTCAGGCCAAAACGCTTTAATCAAGGCTAAAACAGTCCATTGTTTCTCATCAAGTGACGAAGGCTCTTTGAATGGTGAACAGAGTCATTTTGAATAACTGTGTGCTCTTGATATGATATGAAGGCAGCATGAGAAGAGAGCTGAAAACATCATATCAGCATTGATATGATTGGCTAAGGGCTGATCATGTGATGGTGGTTCATAATAGGCAGCAGAAGAGATGTGTGGTGTGTTGAATAGATTTGTGGACATAAGTCTCATTTGATGTGTGTTCTTGGGTTGTTATAAGGGTTATTTTGTTCTACACTGTGCTCCACAGTTTTTCCACACTTTGATCACTGTTGAACAAATCTAACATGTTATCAGTGAATGTGGTAAGAGTATAAGGGATCTAGTGGAAGTGCAAGAGACTTTTAAGTGATGAGCATAAGCCTAAAAACATCTGTTCAACCTAAAACATCTTGGTCTTGATCCAGCTAGCTGTTAATAAGCCTCACTTATGCAGGTTTGAACTGAAGAATATGTTGCTCTGACAACAGGTAAGATGGAGTTTAAACCAGTTTCAACCATAAAATCCAGGCTCATGTCACATGGTCATCACTTCATTCAGGACTATTTGGTAATCCAAGGTTCAGGCGTGCAATCACTGTTAATGAAATACTTGCATATCAATTCAAACAACAGTTGTGGGACGCTTTCTTGAGAGAAGCCTTTTGGAGAGCAAAAACAGAAAGTCTGTTATGCATTACCTTCTGGAATAACTGTGGAGGAGCATCAACTTGACCCTCAATTTTCTTTGAAATATCTGAAAAATAAATTGACAAAATGACTTTACATGCCTGGGCTTAAGATGCTTCCACAATATACGTAATAAATAAACAATTTCAGGAGCATTAAATGGTTTAGAGACTGCATGCAGTAGAAGCTAAACAAAGATCACTGTCTGACGAAAAAAAGAAATGAATAACTGGTGTCACTATAAGCATAAAAATAACACTCATTAACAGATACAGCAGCAAATCATAAATCTTGAATCATCACCCTGCAGTTGTATGCCTCCACCAAACAGTCAAGTTGCAGTTTAAATCCACTTCTGTTCAGATTCATATCACATATGTAGTGACTGACAGAGGGCTTCATCACATGGTGGCACATGAAGCTCAATATCATCAAAAACCCACGAGTTTGTTGTGAACTACGATGCTTCAAATAAGGATGTTGCTGCAAAGAGGCTACACAATCTAAAATGTGGATGCTTCATGCACATGTTCAACTCAGCAGCACAAAAGATACACCCAATCAGCACAGTTGTCAAGGCTGACACCAAAGGTTAGTGTCACCAGTTCAAATGTGAAACATCAAATGCAAAATAAGGTCACAATCTACCCTTGTATTCCTGAGTTATGGTGTTGAATAATGGACAGAAACCATGATATCACAGTGAAGTTGATCTTTGATTCATTCATACTACTCAGCCTGTAAAACCAGCTTCTATGTCTCTGAAAAAGCTTTGTCAAGTCTGACAAGACTATGACAGTGCCATTAAGGTTTCAATTTCTTTACAATCTCAGAATTTTTGCATTTTCTCCCTTAAATGTTATTAAATTAAACTCAAGTGTAACGGGTTTTTCCAAACTCACCGGATCGTTTGAAGCGATGGCCTATGCTGCGGGACCAGCCTATATTATGGATGAGGGGGCTGAACATATGGCACCAGAAGTCATCTGAACTGTCTTGGCACTCCTCATAGACCAGCCTGAGGCGACCTCCGATCACCTGCTCCACCAGCGCCACCCGTGTCCGGCACAGGTAGTTCTTATCTACCACCTCTACCCGCATCAGCTTCTTAAAGGGGAACTGCATGTTCTCATGTACCTATGGTGAAAAAAATGATACACAGTTTTAACAAAGACAAACTCAGAGCACTGAAATGCGTGACTAATTCATTTATGTTTATAGCTGAGCTGCTAAAGAGTTTCAGATCAAACAACTTTCAGAGTGTACAGGTTTAACAAAATAAAAAAAAAATCAGCTATCAGATTTAAAGATACTGGGGCATCAAAAACAGCATCATGATGAAGCATCTATGGGTCTCACCTTGGCACTAAAGTCAGGTGGCAGTGTTTTAGTTCCAGTGAGACGCTTCACAAGAAAGGCTTTCCAGTTAGAGTACTTATGTTGTATGCCTATAGGAGAGATTTCAAAAACAACAGTAACATTTAACTCTAACCATCCTCAAACAAAGGAAATCACAAACAACAGTGAACAAGTTTGGCACACAGCTCACTTTTTGGAGGTACAAGGGGTTTGCCACTTGAAGCGCACCATCCCACCGGGTGCACCTCAGGGATGCAGAGATTACACCAGAAGTCCTTGCTGCTGTCGTTGTCAAAGCCTTCATACCGCAGGAGAGCCTTGAACCCTGCACGGCATAAAACACAGCTCAGTCTTGGAAATAGCAGTTGTCAAATTCACCATCTGTGGTCCACGTAATCGCTTTTTCTATTTTTTCAGCCCAATTGCATGGTCTTTATCAGAAGATGAAGTCTGCTCAGATGTCATGTCAATGTGTGTCTTAAAGCTCTACTTTAAACTGAACACAGATGACAAGCTCAGGACGAGTCCTCAGACAGATGGGTTGTTTAAACGCCTACAGATGCATGACAAAAAAACCTGATGAAGATCGCACTGTGTGATTCAAAGAACAAGCACTTACACACTTCAGAGGACCTGAAGTGTAAGGATGCGCACGATTTGTCAACTAGTTCTTTAAAAGCTGCTGCCATCACAAGTTGTCACCAGTGAAGAGTAGTCAACTAATCTGTGGAGAGACTTGTTGGGTATGTACGACTCCACATCGATCCAGTAGGTGTCACTTTTGTGCTTTGGATCACTTACACTATAGGTAGGAACTTTTACCAAAGGAAATCCAATGTCACTGGATGGAGGAGCATAAAAACTTTTTTTTTGTGCTACGCTAGACTAAGAGAGCATTGTTGTATCAGTGAAATGTTCAGTTTTATGGACATTTAGGGACAATGGTTATAGATTCTTACGAGTAACTCATTAAAGAATATTAACAGTGAGTAGTAGACTTTCTATCGAAAACAAAATTTGAAAGTCGAACTCTAACTCTTGAACAGTGAGCATGTCAGTATTTAGCCTGTCTACGCAGCCCCTCAGTGGCTTTAAGTTTAAGTTTGGCTGCTACAGTACACATTAAAGTTACACACTGAAACAGAATGATTTCAAACTGCTCCTATAACAAATTAACATTACATTAACCATACAGAATAAATTGTGATAAAATTGACTGTTTTCTGAGAGCTTTCTTGCTTTTAGAGTGGTCAACTAATCTAAGTTTAAACCTCTCATTTAAACTATATAGAATTAGCTAGGTGCTATTACTGAAGGACTGTGAGTTCTTATTGTGCCTGTCAACACACTTTATCATCACTGCACTGGCAGAGAGTGATATGAAGTATATAAAATATTCTTATCAATACTGTGATATTGAAATACCCAGAGATATCTGATACTTTCAGGGTGGATTTCTCCTTTAACTACCTGTAGAAGTAGTCTTACCTGCTAGCTTAATTATTTCTGCTATCCAGTACACTTTAGTGGAGAGACTGATGTCAGAGTTGACCACTTCAATCCTCACTCCTTCTTCTATATCGGCCCAGCATGTCCCCATAGGGGCCTGTAGTGCGGAGGGAGCAGTGAAGTTATCAAGTCAAGAAAGCGACAAGTTAGTGGTTGTTGTGCGCTCAACTCATTTTTACTTACATGCTTGAAACAGCTGACTGGAGCTCCGGCTGTGTTATTGCTACAGATATACCGACCCCAGTCAAAACTCTCTGCGGGGACCACTAACAGAAACAAGAAAAAGTATTAGGCTAGAGTATGTGGAAACACAACAGTACTGTTGTCCGATCAAAAATAATGACCACATTTTGATAACACACCAGCTTTTGATTTGGCCTGGTTCTGCTGACTTGCTTGGTACTGGGCATAAGCTGCCAGCTTTGCCATAAGAGGCTGTTTTTGTAAGACCTTGGCCTTTTTTGTAGGTGGTTTGCCCTTGAAAAAACAAACAAACAAAGAAGACATCAATGTTTATGTAATATTACGAGTTTAATGTTATATGTTTGCTGTAGTAGACTTATATTACACTTACCTGGAGTCTTGCCAAGATGCTAGCTTTTTTTGAATTTGAGGAATAACTCCTAGAACAGGAAACACTGCAGAAACGCTTGGTTTTCGAGTAAAACGCATCTCGTACTCCAACCATGCCACACATCTCACAAGTGGCTGTGAAACAGAGACCACAAGGCAGACATATGTAACCTGTTAACATTATCAGATTATGACATGCTGGAAAATAATTTTCACCCACAGAAAGCACAAGTTCCAAGCATGTTTCAATGTACTGACCCATTCCCGCCTTGCCGTCGGGGTAGGTGTAGACTTGGCCATTGTTCTTAATGATGGGCAGGCTGGCAGGGATGGAGGGCACAACCTCATCTTCACTATCCTCTGAGCTGGAGCTGCTGGTGGACTCCTCGCTGCAGCTGTCATAGCCATCAAACATCCCGAAAGAGTCTCTCCGCTTACGCTCTGAACGTGGGGTGCGTTCAGCCTTTACAATCATGGAAATGACAAAAACACATCGGAGTCTTATTTATGAATGAAATACTTGTAAGGCTTCTTAATTACTCTGCTGATTGTTTTGTCAGTAAAATGACAAAAAACAGTGAAAGCACAGCTTTTCAAAATGCAAGATGATGTATTCAATGTCTCGGTTTCAGGCGACAGTCGTAAGACCAATGATATTCTGTTTACACTCTTAGAAATATTTCTTTGCATTTGACAAGCAGGGAACAGTGACTTTTTGTTTGTTTTGCTTAAAACGTTACTTTGCGGATTCAATTTCTGTTGATTAACTAATTTGAATAAATTCTTTTCAGCTCTAGAAAGCTCTTGGCATATTTAAAAACCAGCGTGCATCTCTAGTTATTTGAAATGTTTTCCAGGTATTGTACATTCTCAATTTTTAGGTGATAATTTTACAATATCATCATATATGTATCGTATTCTGATTTGTAATTTAACCCGGGAAGCTGGTTGCGGAAGACACAAGGAAATTGTTACGAAAAAGACTTTCAGAAAAACTCAGCTTCATTATAATCACTGCAATGAAAAAAATGAAAATTCAGTACGTCTTGCTCATTAGATGTACAGGATCCGGAACAGTGTTAAAATATTTACTGTTGTCAAACCTGCCTACTTCCTTCTTCTGAGCATCACAGGTCCTAACAGGCTGCGCTAACATTAACCATTAATAACCAGCAAGACTTCTGAAAGAAAAAATAATGTACACGGCAATAAAGGCGCAGTAAGCTAAATGTAAGCTGTGCATAATAAAAAAGCTGACTTATATATACGCTAAATAAGGGGCGGCCTTAATAGAAATAGCTCCTAATGCTAACTAGCGTTAGCAGAGCTAGCTAGCGGAAACCTGTTTTTCCAGTTTCTATTCACAATAGCACACCACAATTTTCATTTGCGTACCAAGCCTGCACCTACACACATACAATTGAAATACACGTGAGGTTATTTTATTTCTAGCGTTGGCTTTTTTTGGAGAGTTTTCTAATATTTAACACTGGGTGACCCACCAGCTAGCTACCATAAACAGATAACAACAAAGGAGGAGCGCTAGCCTAAGCAAATCCTCTGTAACAGCAGGCTCGCGGCCCTAAAATGTTTTAACATAACTCACCAAATCCCTTGTGTCTTCCATCAGCCCTTCATATAGATAACGTTCTAGTTAACTGTGCTGCTAAATGCAAATCAAACCCCTGCACTGGGGCTAAAATTGGCTTTGAAATACCAAAGTCTAGGTGAATACTACTAAGCAGGATATCAACAAATTACTCCGCTTCTTCTGCGCATATGCGAGCGTAACCTACTTTCATGTGATTGGTCAATCCGGAATGGAGGTCATCGACCCACACAGAAACAAAACAGTGAACTGTAATGGAAATGAATGAATGGCCTGTTGAATAGAAAAACACTTTTCATGTGTCAAAGCAACACCGACATGCACAAAGGGAATAGTCATAGTAAACCTCGCTGTATTACACTGAAGTCACTTGTATCAGTTATGTACTAGCTAGTCACATGTACACACACTAAAACATACTTACATTTAAGCTAACGGAATGTACCCTCGTCTAAGTACCTGGTAAAGGCAGCAATGGCGGAACATGATCTTCATTTTCAATACACTGCTCTTCATTATCTATTTTCATGTGAAATATACATTTATAGTATGAATAACATTTTAAAGTAACAGACAAACAATCCTTGTGACATAAAATAAATCCTTTATTATATATAGTGCAGTCTATTACACAAGCTACCACTGCCTTCTGTCCTTAGTTAACGATACAGTAGATGCCATATTTTTAATACTGAATACAAGCCGAGGACCACATTCATTTATACCATATGGTTTCATTTCAAAATATAATACTTTTTGAGGCCTAGTATATAGGCCATTATATCTTAATACACATACACGTAAAGAGAAAAAAAAAACATAGCTAATCAGCTGCCTTCTGTTTCCAATATCACAGTGTTTTGTTTTTTTTGTTATTTTTAAATAATACTGGCATTCTGTTTTCATTCCTTCTCTTCACTACTTGAACACAAAATATAGCAACAACACAAAAAAGCAAAGCAGCATTGGGTACAACCGAACAGCATAAAGGCCAAACACAAGAATTCTTTTGTGCTGAAGTAACAACAATAAAGTGAATTATGGCTGGAAGAACCGTTGCACTGTGGCTCATTAAGTAGGTAAGGCTTCACGATGACGGTTTAAACGGTCGAGTTTGGGTCGAACAAGGAAATATCCCCTTCATCTCATTTGAACTGATGCAGAGAAGTGGATGTCAGTGCTGGCAGATGAGGGGAGAGGTTATTATACTTTCAGTGGTCACAAATACATTCTTCAGTCAGTTATTAGGCCAGGAAACAATACCTGAATATTTATGTATGTCTTTGGTCTCAGAGGAGCTCATCCTCTATGACATCATCGACGCTTCCTGAGATTGAGGCAGCTTCTGAGTTACACAAAGAAAACATTTCAGTTATTGGTTATTTAACAGTCATTATACCAACAATTTCAACAACTGGACTTTTATCTATCACAGTGCAGAACGTTAACAGACAATCACAATGTCATTGTTAACAGATATGTAACAAATGTATCTGTAGCACCAAGAACTGAAAACCTTTAAGTACTTGAAGTCGGCTACTGAATTTGTTCTCAAATTCTCAGTCTTGTTAATTTACTGTCTGATCAGATACTTGAGAAGTTTGTCTTGTTTAGATAAAACTCATCCAGTTTGTTGTATTCATTCAGTATTCCCCCTGCTCACCCCCTTCTGTACTGCTTCAGTGTCCTCCCAGTGGAGAACTAATGGACTAAACCATCAACAAATATGCAGGTCTTAAAAATCAAAACAAGTTAAGAGATGCTAAGACACTGCATAGAGTTTCAGAGAACTGCAAGAGTGGGTGATATTTCTCTGTCAGTCTGTGGATATAAGTGACCCCATACATTTGATCCTTTGAGCAGCTGCTCATAAAAATATCAGTTAGTGTGGTTTTATATAAAAAGGGGAAATAGTAATTATAGAGTCAGTACGGAAGAGTTACAAGAGTGCTTATAATTGTATGGCATGTCCAAGCCTCTGACCATTAACTGCAACTTCTGCAGTTTGAGTCCAGCTGAGGATTTTTGTTGCATCTCTGTCTTTTGTTTTCTTCCAATACATAAAAAAAATGCAATATGCAAACTTAAACTATAATTCAAGTGTCAGTTTTGCCATATCTAAATTTATTGAAGGGATATTCTTTTAACAACCAGATGTTACTTTAAGCACAGGGTCCAGTATTTGAGTGCCAGTGCCACCGGTGAGGAATCCAGAGGAGATATTTGTGCCTACTCATGTGTTACCTTCTTCCTGAAATCACCCAAAGTCTGTGAATCAGGGAGTTCTAATTCACGATTTACCTGTACCTGTGTAAGTAACCGTCTGTGGGCGTGGGTTAATGCTTTAGTCTGTTGTCTGTGTTTGTCTCTGGTCTGTGAACATGATGACTCTACATTCCAGTTGCACTTCTCCACCTCTCTTCCTCTTCTGGTTTTATTTGAATTGCTTTACCTGCTGCATCAGAACTGGACTCTGTCATTGGATGTACCATTGCTCCTACTCCCCTTTTATCTTCATCCAATATTTATAACCTATATCGTATATTCCAACTCCACTCAATCAATCAATATTTGCCATACCTTCGAGCATCTTCACTTCTGCTGAGGGCATGTGTGTGGTGGCAGTGGTCTATTACCTGTTTCCCAGCTGATCTCGCTCTTACTCATGAGGCTGAAAAATGTTTCTACAAAGGCTCAGAGAGTCCCATGTAAATAATATCACTGCTGCAGCCACTGTTGTCAACAAACAACCAGCTCTCACTCCAAACAATGCCACTGTCACCTCTTCCTTTATCCTCTTTATGTCTGTGTTGCCCAGTATTATGACAGGAGTAAAAGCTCTCCGCGGTTCTATGTGGACTCAATATTTCATTGTCTGTGGTCTCCTTCATCAGTATTTTTCCCTCAATCATATCATCACTGGTTAAATCACAAACGCATAAACAATTCACCGGATGAGAAGCGGTTGTGAGTTTGTGAGCTGCAGTGTTGGCACACAGACGTCAGGATGAGCGCGTGATGACTGAACAATGTGAATCATTTCAGCTGGGTTTGAGTGGGCAAAAGTGTGAGCGAATGGAGATGAGGGACTGTGTTTCACACTGGAATTATGTTACTTTACAGAGGACGCTGATGATGCCTGCTCAGAAAAGCAATCTTCATTTTGTAGCCAAGTGCATTCAATCAACCCCACCAACCCCCATATTGACGCAGTGCATCTTGACTGACTTCCCCTTACTGTGCTCACCTGATAAGCTTATGCAGGAGAGGCTCAGCTCCGATGATGCTCCTATCACATCATCCTACATAGAGAAGAACAAGAATTCAAGAAATCAAGTAAGAGCATTTAAGAGATTTTTTTAAAAAGCATGTTGTGGTCAGAGATGGGACCAAGTCTTTCTCAAGTCAAGTCCCGAGTCCTAAACAAGTCATAAGGTGCTCTTCACCAAATGTAATGCCATGTTAACACCAGAGACTCAATTTACCATTCGTTGCGCAACTTAAAATGTCGAACAAAGTTAGACGTTGCATCTCTGTCAGTAGTTTTAAACCTGCACATTTTGCATCCCGAGGTTGATTGTTTGCAATGTGTACCTGAATGCACCATGAAGCCCCTGTCCGTATCCTACTCCGACACAGAGAGCAGAGGACAGAAGCAGTGCGCCACGTAAATGATACCAAAACAGAGGATTCACTCAGTGCAGCTTTTATTACATGAGTCACCAGTGTGGAGGACAGCCTTCTGAGATTTACTCACCCAAAGGAAACCCTTCCCACACTTGGTACTTTGGGGGGTGTTAATTTTGGACCTATGGCATTAAAGTTGGTAGATTCAGGAAATGAATGGAAATGGCTGATTTGTAACGTACTTTTTCATCTTTGGGCTTAAGGAAAGGCATCAAGTATTTTAAAGTCATAAGGCTTCAGTATAATTGAAGTCACAAGTCATTAGTGTTTACGTCCAAGTCAAGTTGCAAGTTCTTTTTGCAGCGGCCTAAAGGTTAGGAATGAGCTTGTGACCAGAGTCATCAGTTCAAGTTCCTGAACCAGCAGGATAACTTTGTGTGAGGAAAGTGAGAAGGCAGCGCTTGCTCCTCCCTCATTACCACAACTGAAGTACTCTTGAGCAAATCCCTGAATCCCAGCTGTTTCACTGCAGCTGCACAATGACCATCACATCAGTTGTGGTCGTACTGGGCAGCACTCAGGTATTAATGTGATCAAAGTGTTGCAGAATAAGAGAGCACTGCCCTCAATAAAACTTCCTCAATAAATGAAAGTTAACGAAAAAGATCACAATTCATTAGCCTGTGTAGATGACTCTTTTGCTAAATCTGTGTATTGGTTATTAGTAACTATGTATAAAATGGTGGAAAATATCCACTGAAAGTTCTCAGAGCCTAATGTGATGTCCTCAAATGTTTGTTCACAGTGACTCACCAGCATCCTCTGCAGACAGCCAAGATTGTCACCCTCAGTCCTCCCGTTCACCACTTCCTGGAAGCTGACAGCATGGCCCAGCCTTATGAGCTCCTCACCAATATCTACAGTCTGGGAGAGACAACCTTTTTGCAAGCTGTGTGCGGACAGAACAGATAAATAAGACATAAAACTCTAGCTGACCTTGCCCTCGCTGTTGTCATAGAGCTTGACACTGGGCCAGGAGGAGATCTCAGTATGAGAGTAGCTGCACAGCTTGGCCTGCAGGGGTCTCCAAGAGGCACAGTGTGTCAGCTGCTCAAACTCATCCAAGGCTGCTTCAGTCCACGCCTCTCCTGAGGAACGGCAGGAGGACAATTTAGAATGTATACTCATATCATTTGAGGTAAAAGGGACAACATCTGAGAGCATTCAATTAAGATTCCAGAATAATGCACAACATTTGTTGAATGTCACCTTTATCTTGGTAATATGCCTGTGTGATTAAGTTAGGAAAAGAGCTTTACCTTTTGGTCTCACCCCGGCTAAGTTGCACTCTATAGCTTGGAATGGCAAGCTGAGAAAGTCACTCCTGAAATGGTAATGCGGCAAAAGCTGTTAATAACATAACAGTAACATGCACTGCTGAATCACAGCAGACCAGAACCCCTAGTTCCTGCGCAATCTTCCGCAAGTGTCAACAAACAAGTTCGTAATTCTCTACAGTACATATTACCATTGACCAAACTGACATTAAGCTCCATTCAGAAAAGTGTATCATTGTGTTGTGTGGATCAAACCGAAACAAACATCAAATGAAGGCCAGGAGGTAGCAGAGTCTCCATAAACTCTGCCAGATGTTTTACTATCACGCATGGAATGTCCACTCTTACCTCATACGGCGGAGGCTGTCTCTGGGCAGCTCCCCGTTGTCCCCAAAGTCAACATAATAAAGGTCCACCAGTCCAGAGGCCAGGACTCCAAGCACTCTGGCCCTGTTCCATGTGCCGTGGTCTCGGTATGGAGCTGCCACAATGTCCCCCACCACAATGGTCTCGACTTTCTGCTCCTGCACAACAGGAAATCAGAGGAGTTTGTTTACACCCCTGCTCTAAACATCAGAGAGTTTTCAAACTGTGGCACTGATGGCCCACCTCAGACGGAGCTGAGACAAGTACAGGTTCACAGGCTTACCACACAGCACAGATACACGTGTATGCAAACAAGTCTGATAAAAAGGCCAAAAGCTGTTAAAACAGCTGTATTTGTATCCTATTCAGAGTGCTTTTTCAGTTCATGTCTATTTAAAGTGAGTGAAAATGATGCCAGTTACATTATACCTTGAATCACAACTGTTACACCTTGTTTTCTTCCTTTCCTTCTGCCAATTCCCTATCTGTCTCACAACATGCGATCAATTTGCAGTCTTATAATACTAATAATGTTCAGCAGTTGTTTCTTTGTGAGTTCCTAGGACAGATAGCTATTAAGATAAATATATACATCAGAAAGATTAAAGTATCACATGTGAACTCTCAGAATTTGATTTCCTGACGATGTGCTGATGATGCAAGATGACGTTCACCAAAACCATCCAATCAAAAGGTTCCATGTCAGTCTGTAGAACTTCATGTTCATTCCCCTTGGTGTGTTTGTAAAAGTCAGCACACACAAGAACTCAGCCAGAACTATAATGCAATAGTGCATCATTGTTTCCCTTTGGACCCACCAAATGAACTGGTGTGAATACTCCTATAACCATATTCTTTGCTTATCTTACCTCTATCTGGGAAATAATCAGATATGCTGTAAGTTTTGGAACCACGGTTCTCATAATTTAGGGAATTTGGAAGTTAGCAGGAGGTATAATGCTGGAGTCACTTAGTTAGCTGCACTCTACAACTTGAGCCCTGTTTTCTCGCTCGTGTTTTTAAAATCTCTGCAAATTATCACCATTATGTATTAGTATGCTGAATTAGATATCAACCAATTTTTTTTCCAGTGTCCCCATGCATGTGCAGACACCCCTGGGATACTGTGATACTGGAGAAAACATGATGGTTCTCAGGCAGGTTCTGGAGGTTTTAGGAGTATCTTTTTCTATTATTACTAAGTTCTATTATTACTATCCCCAGGAAGTGTGAGTCACATCTGAAAACATGTGTATCATGTTTTTCTGGTCAGATTTGACTGAACTACCATACCAGGCTACAACAACTCACTTCCTGTTTTTCTTACGCACCAGCATGCACCTGTTCCTTCCACCACACACAGCTGCACTGCATCATCCTTCTCCCTTACCGTCCCACACCCCATTAGGGAGGTGCCTACCAGTACAACAGTTAACAAATCTGATGATGACTGTCAAAATAGGACCCTTTTCTTACAACATAACAGTAAAGACAAACAGGGGTTGCCCTCACAGTGAGGTTGCCACTGCTGTAGAAGCGGTTCATTTCCTCTGTCAGTTTGTCCAGCTGCAGGGAACGAACCCCCAGGATCTGGATCCAGAAATGGTTTGGGTTCTCATAAGCAGAAACATAAACCTCCAGATGTTCATCAGGCTGGAAGCTCAGGTCTGGACTGGGGACTGGAGAAGACACAGAAACAATACACAACCTTTGTATGGCAAGATCACATTCAAAGACAGATCATAGTGAGGCAGTTGCAGAGGGAATATTCTTTTCAACTCTCAATTAGGAAGAGAAGAGAAAGAGACCTCACTTTCAAACTTGGAAATTTCAGAAAGAGAGTCAGTGGAATCACTCTGGTCCTCCTTCTTGTCTTCTGTGTTGGTGATTTTCAGCTCCTCCATCTTGTCACAAACATACTCTGGTTCTCCCGTGGTGCCGTTGGAGAGGATGAGCCCATTTTTCTCAGTCTGGGAGTAGGGAGGGTTGTTGTTCAAGCCCACAGGCGCTTCAGTCTCTGTGCTGTTTGGCCTCTGATTCATGGCAGAAGGGCCGCGTTTCTCTCGCAGGGAAGATGACTGGGAGATTTTTGCTCTAACCATCATGTCCTCTTTGACTTTTTCTAGAATCAGCTCCTGCAAACAGATGTGAAGTTGCATTTAATAAGAGAACTGACCACACGTGGGTAAATTAAATGTGGGAATCCCGCTCACCTTGGCTTGTTTCACTTCCTGTCTGGTTCCTGTGATTGTCACGCTGCCCTTTGCCCCAGGGCCATGCGTCTTCTCTTTGGAACAAGACACTTTGGCCCCTGTGGTCCTGGTGATCAGCTTCAGGCTCTCTCCACCACGACCTGAAAAACAAACACACAGACACACTCACACACTTACAGTACGATGAGTCCGTGCCCATACAGCAATTTTTTTTTCTGAGCTACATTCAGCCTTTTTTTTTTTTTTTTTTAGCTAGAAATATGTGACCTTTTCAGAATGGTACTGAGGTCGCTTCATGTAACCAACCATTTATTAGATAGGATCTGTCGGACATCAAAAATCCCTCAATTAATTAATTGAGGAAAACCAATAAGGTCCAGGAATCAATGTGTGCAAGAGCCCATTTTCCCTTTTTGTGTTCCTGTGATAATGACTGAGCTGTAATGCACATTTCGTACACTGGGTGGCATTTGCCGGTAAAGGGCAGAGGAAGTTCTTATAAACCGGAAGGTTGCGAGGGGCTACAGGTGTTGTTGGCAGGGGAAGCATAAAGCTTTTTGACCGTGGTCACGGCGGTAAAAGAGGAAATACGCGATTTGTGTCAATGCGAATGTTGTTGTAAATAAAAGAACCAGAAAATCACGGAGATAGATGTAGCCATTTCGTGTCTGATATGTAAAGGAAAGCCAGCGGCATGCGTCAATAATACGCCGGCCCAGCAACAGCAAGCGGCTTATAGGAGAGCCGTTACAATGTGACTGTCCTCAACATTTGGATGGTACCTATTATACGTCCAAAAGCAGTCTGAGGAACCTCCAAAGCCTCAGTAACCGGTTCACAATCAGTGACCAGGTTCTCTAAGACACAGCGGGCCAACAAGACCTGCTCCTTAGAGCCCTGCAGCAGGAAACATACAGCCGTCTTACATCCAGCCTCCCCTGAATCTGACAAAACCCTGACATGAGCTCCAGACTTCTGGGAGACCTGAGAGGAACAAAAGAGACAGCAGAAGAGCAGACAGTTAGAATTTAAACAATCACCAGCTGGATTTGTGAGACAAAAACATTAAGACCTGCTTGATATGGATGGGACATCAGGGTCCCATTACAATCACTACCATCCAATTCGTTCAGTCAGTTAGAATGTTTTGGAATAAACACATCTTAATAAAATATGCATTATTAAAAACAATCTTTAAAAGAAGACGCGAAAACTAAACCTAACTTTTTCCCTTCCTGGATGCACATCATCTTCACCAACATAAGCACTGAACCTGAGGTACAACATCAAATCTCCATGGAGATAAAATTAGATTTAACTTTGAGCTCTGGAAACTGGGTCTTCCTGCAGCAGCAGAAAACAGAATGTCGCTAAGAATAAGACAACGGAGTGAAAAGAGGGAAGATAATAAATAATTTCACAAATCAAATAAGAAGTGATATTCTGAATGGAAGCTCTAAGTATAGAGGGTGGTGTATTTCATGTGAAGTTAGCCATATAGCATGTGTAACTTACAGAAAGACATACAACATACAGAGTTATTCTAGGCAAATGTCCATTTATATGAATGTCAGAATCCATTATAATATTGTCCATTATCTGAAACTGAACTACTCACCATGTCCAAAAACGTGGCCTGGTATCTGGATATGTTCCTATAAACCTCCACAGGAAGTACCATCTTGGACACCTCAGTGCTGGGTTCCTCACCTTAATGACAAAACAGACAAAGATAAGGTCATCAGTGAACAGAGCTGCAATGATGAGTGGATTAAGTGATTAGTGAAAAGACGCAGTTTTCACTTTGGGCTCTGGGATTTGAGATGAGATTTGAGCAGGTGAGATGTTTTTAATTGTTTTTTCTTCTTTTTTTGACGTTTGACAGACTACAGGATTAATCATGAAAATAATCTGCAGATTAAACAGTAATAAATACAATCATTATTGATAGCTTTGTTAAAGAGTACACAGAAAATTCTAATTTGTAATACGCAAATATATACAAATTTGGTGTAAAAATGGCCGTCAACAGAGTGGCAGATACTCACTGTGGTTGGTGCTGCTTATGTGACGATAGACGATGTAGCCGACTGTGGCCCCAACAGAGAGGCCCGCAGCCAGAGCCACCATTTTGCCCGAGCTCAGGGTGCTCTTGTGACCCTCCTTCACTGCCTCCATGACACGCCGTGCACCCAGCGGGATGCTCCACCTAGACACAATCAAGACAAATGTGTTACTGACTGTGAGCGTTCCCTCACACTTTCTGTTCAGTCCTGTTCATCGAGTCCCATCTATGAAATGCCTCGTTACAACACTCCGCTGTTGTTTTTGCAAAACGGTGCAATTATCTCACTGCAGTCAGAATGAATTAGCCGGTGACACGTACGATCCTTTTTGTTTCGTTGAACTGATGGGCAGCTACGGTCATGCAGCACAAAGGTCAAAGCAGAAGCCAGCCTGAAGTCAAAACACATCAGGTGTTCTCAAACATTTTCAGTATGGGAGTTAGTTGATTTAATTCTATCCTACTGACATATTTTAGCAGATGCTTGTCAATTATTTTGTTTTATTGAGGTGATTAATTGTCTCAGTAACAGCACAAGGTAGATCACAGTTGACAAAAAAGTCCATCTCTGAGCTTCCCAAACACTCTTTGGACAAATCGATCTTGCTATAAGAACCTAGAGATTTTTTTTTTTTTGTCAAATTAGATTATAAAGTTCAAAGTTCATTCTTAAAAACAGCATCTGAGAAACAATGTCATCCAGTAACTGACAGTTCCGAGGATTTTGATGCTATCACATAACCTTCATCAGCAGCTGTAATGGAGTATAAACATTTCAGAACCTAACATCCATATTGCTGATGGGTCAAAGTTCATTCATGACTTTGGAATTAGATGAGGAACCAGCTTCACAGACTCCTCCATCTGCTGATGAAACTCACTCGATGAATGAAAGCTGTAGAAATGGACCTTGTGCTGTAATTTTGTCTCAACTGCACGACAGTTTGCCAAACTATCACAGTAGTGATTCTATAACTGAGATAATTTGCACTCAAGTATATAACACTGAACTGTAAGTGTTCCTCGTTATTGTGTGAGATCTCCTCGAGGACCCTCAAACAATGAAGGACCCATGGAGGTCTCGAGATTCCACTTTGAGAACCACTGCAGGAGATTCTTACAATGTAGCCTTTCATTATCTCAGACCACATCACTTGCCAAAATCATTAGCCGGCAAAAACGTGCACAAGCAGTCACATACACGCAATAAAGTCTCCTAAATGATTGAACATTTAGTGTATACACTGGACACACACACACAGCACTGCGCTTCTTCGAATGCACCAAGCCAAACTGCAGCAGCCCTGACCCTGCCCACCATACATAATGTACTGAAAGCTGCTGAACATACTGAATACTGTAGTTGGGCGACCTCCAGCCATTCCGTAAATCAACATCATCCAATGAACATCCAATTCTGAGACGTTTAATGTCACACTGCTAAAACTACACCTCACACACGGGAACAGAATGCACTGGAGGTAAGCCAACAGTGAAGAGTACTGGGACCACGCAGGACCGAGGAGCACACGGCACCACCATGCAGATGCGTGTCTCACTGGGAGAAGAAGGCTCTGGGACTGTAGTTGAGAAACACATGGGACTTGGACACTCCAACATCCATCTTGGAAGAATCGTGACAATAAGACACAAATCTTCTCCAGTCCTGGCTCTGTTTTGTTTTGGTTTTTTTTCTTTGTTTGTTTTTTTTGTTTATATCCAAGTTCAATGCTACTGGCAGACAGGTAGAAGGGGAAGAAAGTTTCAGAATTTCAAGTCACTTCATGACAGCAACTGGTCAGTCACATTGCACTTTGATGTCATTTTGTGGCAAGCAAAAGAAATCATCACAAAACTACTTACAGTTCTTCAATATGGTACCAATATATAAACAGAGTAGCAGTAGCAGTAGCAGTATACAGGCCTTCCCTGAAACAACAGGATGACCGAACACTTTCTTGAATTTTCCTAAACAGATTCCCTGTCTGCATACAAGGTTGCAGCCCAGTTATGTTCCAAATTACTTTAAAGGGATCCTCGCTCAAAAAAACAAAAAGCAAACTAACCTATTTCTTATTGAAACAGGTGTAAACACCTCTGAACACAAGCTAAGACTTCTATCAAATTCTTCTTGTGTATATAAAATCCTAAAAAGCTATTAATATGCTTAATGCTGCTACCAACACGCTGTGTTTTGGTAAGAATATCAGCATAGTTTATGCATAGCATTTAGCCGACACAAAATGAAACGAGTTTTCCTACTAATACATACAGTCACAATATTTCATGACGCATATTTGAGCATAAGTGAAACATGTTTAAACGTTTTTAAACGGAGTTTGGTGTCACGTCTCAAAAGAAGGAAACGTCCACTCGACTGGTTAAATAACCTTGGCTGTTTCTCCTCTCTTATTCATATTATTGTTGATCAGATCTGTATTGTCAACACGACAGAGGAGCTAGCATAACCTCAAACTGAGCAAAACGGTTTATTTCTGTATTTCTGACGAGCTGTCACAACGACCGCTAACACACTTTCTCCTCTGAGCTAGCCAAGCTAACATTAGCTAATTTAGCAGCTGATTGACACATGCAAGCAAGTCAAACATTTAGAGAAAGGTAACCAAACGCCTTTAGCACAGGCACAAACCCTGCTAATACAGCATTTATACGTTTAACGTAATTCAGAATGAACAGTAAATACATGCTACAATGTATGACACTTACAGACCCTCGCTCTCTTTTGAATCGACCCTGTCTGCAACAACTATCAAGCTCCACAGGAGAAAGCAGCAAGTGCACCGGAAGCTGAGCGTACACTTAGGGTTAAAACGCGTCTAAAACGAATAATAACGTGAAACAGCAATATGTTTATTGCCAATGAACTGAATCCACCCTAAACAATTCACGTTGACATATGGGTACCAGAAACGTGACAACAACTACATTTACCGTGAAAGGTCAACCGGAAGTGCTCTCTGTATCCTCGTTGGTTTGACATTCGTGCAAAGAGATGACGCTCTGTTGGCAGGGGACTCACGCACTGAAGCCATCCAGTACCCTCTGTAATGTGCGCCTTTGTTTCACATGAAATGATTATAGATTCAAAACAGAGATACGCCTTCATACAAGCGAAAGCTGTAATTAAAACCAAGATTTTCAATCTATGCGATTTGTAAATAAATTGTAGGGATCACTACTACAGTCCACGTTTAATAATATTAAGTCCAGGACTGGAATCCAGGAATTTAGAATCAAACATCCATAAAGTTGAAGCATTCACAAGCAGAGGCAGAAATATTCTCCAAAACCCCTGAATCCCATCAAACACTATGACATCTTCAGGGTTACTTCTTCAAACTGTCGAAGTCTCTTCCTTTGCCAAATGTAATGTTGTCACAGCCTGATACCAAGTAAGGAGCAAACCGAACTTATTGATTATATGTACTTAGTATAACTATGAGGCGGATACAGGAAGTCTAGAGGTCAAATATAAACAACTGAAATCACAACCTTGTATATTGCTGAGGTCTATGAAAACTGCACTTGTATTTGTATATTGTTCAACAATAATTCAACACAACATAAATAAAAGAGCATATTTATTAACATGACATAATCAATACACAAACCAATTCGTCAAAAGTCCTAAACATAGATGCTTTAAAAAATACAAAATATACATTTATGTGTCTTGTGAACAACTACCCCTCCACTCCCCCCTATAAATCAACTGGCAGAGGCTTCAGCTCCTACAACATGTGTGAGAAAGTTATCAAAATAAATAGCATCAACTCTGCAGGTTGTACCAAAGGCCTGGTAACACACAGTATGAAGTCCATGCTCGAGTCAGCTTGTGTTGTGTGAATTAAACAGTAGAACTATAGATAACATGTACAGAGATCAAGACAGAGCATTCACTGGATCTTATTCATGCAGCATAGCCCGTATGTTTGTCATGATATAAAACACACAAGTATAAAACAGGGCCAACTTAAAATAAAAGACTAAATGTTTTCTTGCATTGTAATGTTTGTCTTAAAACCGTTTTCAGTAGTTTCATGCTGACTACTTTGGTGACATAAAACCAGAGGACAGCATTGTGCTTTTTGTGCACTTCTTTATTTATACCTCTTTAAGTCCATCTCCCACTTTAAATGTAAAATTTAAAACAGCATTTGTAGCTAGGGACTTAAATAGGCACACATATAAAAGCAAGCACAGTTTAAATAGGGTCATAGCCAATATATTAAAGATACTGAGGTCATGGGTCCAACCCCCTCCCAAAAAATAAGCTCTGTAGACTGTTAATTCTTTATTTTATTTTATCCATTCAATTATTTGTTTATTTATGTTGTATGCAAACTTTTAGTTGCAAACAGTGACATATTTAGTTTTAAAGCAACATTATGTAACTACTTTGCCTTAAAATAACGGCTACAAAATCATTTTGATGGTGGGCAGACTTGTAACAGGATGAATGGTGCCTCTGTCATGCCCCATGTGCCTGTTCTCTGTAACTTGGGTGGGTGGGGACAATCTCCTGTTTTTATAAGGAAAATGTCAGCTGCTTCACCTGGACTCTGTAAATTAAGGACTTTCCTGATGGACAGATAGCTTTATTAGATGCTATAGTAAACAGGATTTTTATGCAGCATCATTTATGAATAGAAAGTTAGCAGACTAAGTTCAAGTATAAATCCAAGAACAAGGACGACGCTGATGGAAGAAGGTAAGAAGAGGAAGAGAGAGACTGGCCAAGCAGAAAGCTGGTCAAGAGTTAATCTTGGACTGGCTTGTAGTTGGTAGTGAGAGTTTTGCGAAACTTGTCTGCATTACAGATACCAAGCTGGCCTTCCTTTAAATCATATTAGCTGACTTGATATGTGTTGCGTGGCTGAGGTGTACAGCTGTTCATATTTAAGACAGTGGTGTATATGAGAACTGCATCTGAAACTGTAAGGGTACCAAACTGCTTCCATAATGTTGCTTTAAAAACCTCATCATCACTACCATAAAAAAAAATTCTGGTGGGACAATGCTGGATAATTTATTAATTAAGTTATTGTTAGCCTAAAAGCAAAATGTAAATATACTGAGTCTGGAATCAACCTGTAAAATAAAGCTCCAAATGACCCCAGTGTCCTCGATGGTTGCTACGGAACTGAAGTTAAACCCCAGATGTCATGTTTGATGCAATCTTAAGATTACAACTACAAGGGGAAAACAGTCAAGGCTGGATTACCAACAGACCTCAGAACTTAGGGGTCCCCAGAAGCCCCAGGTTCACAGTGTTGATCAGTTTGCTGTCACTGGACTGCAAATTTGTTTAGAATAAAGGTGGGCTGATAAAATCCTCATTCACAATTATTTGTTTCAGGAGGAAGAAAAAACAAAATTAAAACTGGAGTAAAAACAATGTGACTTAAAATGCAAATGTGACTTGATTCACAATTACTTCATTTACATTACTTACACAATAAAATAAAGAAAATATATATTACAGTATTTATAATTTTATATCATATACATTTTCTGAGTGAAAAGCATGGTATTTTGTTCTGAAGTAAATAATTATCACCACCCTCCCAGTTGTATACAGTAGCAATATTAAAATCATGTCCATCTGAAATAATGACAGCACCAAACAGAAAGCTGGTCTGAATGAAAAACCCCATTAGCGATACAGACATCTGCTGCTCATGCTGTGCATTATTATAGGAATTAAAAGTCCAGAAGACAACAGATCAGTGGGGACACTTGAAGATGATATGCTGGTCAGCAGATCAAATATGAAATCTGGGGTAATCGTAATAAATTTGCAGATCAAATCTACTTAAACTTTCATTCTTCATCCTTTTAAAATGAAACTGTATCCTGAGCTCCTGTCTGCTGAAGTGTTGACAGCTGAAACGGGCAGACTGGCTAAGGAAGAAGGCAACTGAATGATATGAAGCACCTTTCAGAAAACTCCGGCACTTCAGCATACCAGAGTAAATGTCATAATATATTCAGTAAATCCATCAGCAGCGCAGGGACTTGCTAAGATCACTGCGCAGCCAACCGTGTGGTTTCAAAGTTGCATGCTGGCACATTCTTCAGTTAGATAAACGTCTATACAGTATATGTTTAAATGTAGATATGTGTGGATGAAACGTGACTTATCCAATTCAATCCTTAATCTTAATCTTATTGTGTTACAACGGGTCTGACCTCGGCTGAGCTCAGGCATTGAATGACTATAAAAGACATTAGTTGCAAAATACAATAAAATAATAGAGAACTTTGTCTTGCAGGCTACCACAGGGAAGATTACAATGTGGTTCACAGTTCACAGAGAAAGCTAAGAGAAGCTTAGCTTTGTCACATTTTTTTTCAGAGGTAGTGTTCCACCACATTCCTGCAATGACCAAACACCTCGTTACATATGAAGCCCCAAGGTGTTTAGTGCTAATTAAATTAACACATAAAAAGTAGCATTGTGTTAAATATATAAATACAGCAGTGATTTGTGAAAACGAAAAATAGAAAAAGTATTAAAACTCAAATTGTTCTAATTAAAATGCTATTCCATCATTTTCATTTTTTACTTAATGACAGAAATTATTTTTCTCCCAATATGTTGCTTTTCATAACAGCAGCGTTATCGCCACGCTCTCACCTTTCATGTACCCGCTGCACGCTCAACAACCGCTACCACATTGAGTCTGTTAGCTCCTGTTAGCCGGAGCAACGCTATATTAATTATGGTTGGTGTAAATAAACATGCGACATAAACATAGTAAGTAAATCTCTTAAGAATCTGAATCCCTAATACAGCTGCTTATGCTACCTACTTAGTTGGCTAACTAGCTAGACTGTCTTGTGAGTTTAGATCGAGTTTAGAGACTTGAGAGAGACGGTGTAAACATGTAAACAGTGTTAGCTGGACTGAGTGATCATAAGTTTTTTTTTGTCTTTCTGATCTTCACAGATTTGTGTCCTTCTCTGAGTAACATCTTTTTAATCAAAAAGCAGCCACGATAACTCTGAATTAACCAGCTAACGCTTGCTCCTCCAGTTAAATGAAGCTCATAATCCCGCCGAGCTGGTTAGAAAGTTTAGATAAGCAGCCTTTTGTGTTTGCGTAACGAGTTTAACCGCAGCAAAAATGATTCTGATTTATTCTGACAGAGGAGCTAAATGGCTAGAGGCAGCGTTACAACGTCATGGTCATGAACTAAAAAAAAAATTCCACTATGGAACAAAAATGAACTTAACTGACCGTAAATTTACACAATTTATTAAATTATTACACAAATTACTGTTCTGTTTATATATTTGATACAGTTTATTCATGTGATGATCTATTACTTATTTATTTACTTAATGAACACTTGGGGCTCCATAGTTACAGACTTCCTTTTTCTTTTATGCGTTTTTCCTTTTAATGAAGTCACTGATTATGCTAAGCTGAATGAAGGCTGAATCGGCGTAATGATACGACACAATTCACTGTGTCTGATTGGATGACATTAAAATGAACCTTTCAAAAACATCCTTTAAAAGTGAAGCAGATTTTAGTGAATTGTTTGGGACAAGGAGCGACCATGCATACGGTAAGTCTCTCAGAGATGGAGAACAGATGTGACAGTGAGGAACCATTAAACTTCTTCAGAAAACATTCCTCATGCCCTTAAACTAAAACCAGACAATAAATAATTGCCTATTTTTTGGCTCTTTTCTATTCATTGGAAATGAATGCTTTGGAATTTTCCTTTTCCTGCCCTCCAGATAACTGATAGAATACCAGCTGTTTTAAGAAAACAGACCCACTAGCTTAGACATTTGTGCCATAAAGCCCCCACAAAGACATTTGGTTGACATCTGTTCCACCTGATGGTTGCAGTGCTGTTGGGCTGTAGTTTTAACCAAGGACACAGTAATTGCATCCTGTCCTTCCCTGATTTCCAGAACTGATTTGACCGGTTCCCAGTACTGCCACGAGACAAACATCCTCAGACAGACACATCAGAACGGAGAGTTCATCCCCAGTTTTGTCTCAAATTGCAGTTTCTGCCTCTTCTGGTAGCGAACTCGCACCCTGAAATGGACAGAGGGGATGACATCAGAACTCATGATGTAGACAAGGATACAATCTGCTAAGTTATTTCCTCCTTCACCTCCCTGTACATATACAACAACAAAAAGGATTAATCTGTTCACTAAAAAAATCCTCACTAATCCACACTGGCCCAAGCTGCTTTTCCTGCAAGATGATGTCAGTTTTTTCTTCTTCCTGCCAAGAATCTCCCCTAAGCCCAAGTCATTGAGTTGAATGTGTTAAACCCATTATATTTTATTCCTCTTTTCCACAACTATTCAACTATTCATCCATCTATGACAGTGTTCTTCATAGTTTTCATTCCTCCTGTGTCAGGTTTCATACCGTATCTCGTGCAGCTTCACCACTTCATTCACCACCACCACCAGCAGTGGGGACAGAGAGACCAGCAACCAGGATAACAGGGGTATGTCACCCAGATTAAAGGCCAGGAGGCTGCCCTGGTCACGCCATAACTGGTAATCCACCGTGGCCTGAACAATCTGGCTGAGCAGGCTGGAGAAGGCAAGAGTAAGAATTCAAAATTAGGTTTTTAACCTTGTTAACATGCCCATATGGAGTTTTCTTGTATACTACAAGACATAATTTGAGCCAAACAAGCAGTCAGCACCATGACTGTGCCAGTGCTAAATTCAGACACACCTATGCAACCAATCCTGTCAACTTGCAGTTTGAGGCTATGGTGAAATGACGGCTATCAGAGGAGAGGTCGGGTGTAGCTACAAATTAGTATTTTGCAATCTAAAATTCACAGTCAAAACGATGACAGAGATGTGTTCTGCTTTTGGTTGCAAAGTTGCAAAAGCAGAACTACTCAGCCTTCAGTTATGTATAATGTACAGACTGCTTCATTAACAGAGATTCTGATAGAAAACTTAACATGACTTTGGCGTTATTCTTCTTCAAAATCTATTCCAGTTAGAGCACGTATGGCTGAATTTCCTATATTACCACATGCCATCGTGCAACGTAAAGTAGCTAGTAAAACATAGAACAAGCAGAGCTTTGTGTCTTTAATGCACAGGTGAATAGGTGTGCCCGAGCTGCAGGTTAGCAGTGGAGTGGTAGGCAGAGATAGAGGTGGGAACTGTTTAGAGCTATGTGAAGAGGTCAAAAAAGAGACGTGCAACACAGTAGAGCTAGAGACAGCTGGACCTCTGCTTGGGACCCCAGTGAAAAGATGCTATAATGGTTTTTAGCTCCTTGGCTGAGCTGAAATGTAAAAGTTAAAGAAACGCAAGGAACTGAGACAGCTGTAGTAATCTCAATGAAATGATATAAAGGTACAAACGAAATCTAAATCTGTGCCAACAGAGTATAACTTCAGACAGCAATTATCCAAAGGAGATGATCGCTTACACCACAGGTACAGTGAGACACCACCAGGTATTGCTGAAGGGACTCTTTCTCCACAGAGGCTGAGAGCGGTGGACATAGCTGAGGGAGATCACCACTAAAAAATGAAATCGACAATGACAAAGTTTTAAATAATAAATGATATATAAAAAAAAAAAACAGATGAGTGAGTGAGTAACTTCCTACCTGTGTGTAAGGTGAGGAATCCCGCCATGACCTTCTGAGTCAGCAGCAGGCCATTTGACAGCTCAATGAACCAGCGAGGGGCGTCGTCTGAAGAGCTGCAGTTGCATAGAAAATCAATAATTCAAATCAATAATTATGTGTTCGGCCATCAGTGAGCGGTACATTACCCAACTATACCTCTCAGCATCAATATCTAAAATCAACTGCGATGTCTGCGAAACTGCTCTCAGCAAATGATCCTATGAATAGCAGTGCTTGTCCTACCTGGCTGTGAGTATATGAAGGCAGGGGAGAGTGGTGTTGTCAGCTAAGGTCAAGTTGTTGTTTCTACAGAAGACCTCCTGCAGCGTGAACCCAAAGGCCAACAGGTAGGCACACATCGTCAGGCCAAACTTAAGGAGGAAGCAGCCAAGGAAGTAGTTCTGGGTCTTGTCAAAGAAGGCAACATAATAAGAAAGTCAGACTCAGTCAGTTACAGGCTTTTAGATTTTGCTTCCACCCTCCAACTGAAAAGAAAGTGCCAGTGCCATCAGTGCCATCAACTTCATATCCATTAACCTTCCGTCAAATTCTGTGTTGTCATTTTTTGTTTTGTTGTTTGGAGCTCAGTGTGTTTTGAAAAAAAAAAAAATCCCATAATTTTGGACCGTTATTACAATATTTGTGTAGAAAATGGAAAACCTAAAAGAGACAATAAATTAAACAACACCAAAAAAGCTAAATAAGTCCACTGCTTGGGTAACAGCTACATACAGCTGTTGATTTTACATTCATCTGGCCGAGGTGGTGCCTGTCCTCTACTGATGAAGTGAACTGATGAATGTTATTACTCTTGCATTTACCCGTCGTACTTGACACCGAGTATTGTAATATTACCTTATTTGCAAAACACAAAGTTATGTTAAAGTTAAGCAGATATTTTGATTTGTCACAGCTTAAAGCGCAACTGTTACTTAATGATGACTGTTTCATTTAAGTAAGCTCTGCCCACTTAAATGGAACACAGCCATCGTTAATGTTATTAGCAACATCTGTGCTTTAAATATCTGCTATTAAAATGTCCATCACCAACTAACCTCAGAGTCTTTTTTTAAATTAGTTCATCCTGTACAATCTACAGCAATCAATCTGTTTTTCTGACACTGTCAAAGACACCATTCCACCATGTGCATATTAGTAACTCTGCAGTTAAAAGTGGTTAGATAGGTAGAGATAGATACTTTATTGATTCTGAGGGAAATTCAAGAATTCATTCACTGTATTAAAAAGGGGTTCCTTATTTTTGTCCATCTTATAAATGCACAAAATGTCAATAGCAACTGTTTGCTGTCTGTGCTATTTATCAGTATCATTAATGTTATTAGGAAAGCTTTCTTCTCAAATATTTTTGTGCTTCATCTGGCTGTAACAAGTTTCCATATAGAACGCAGAGTGGTGGAATGCACTGGGTATTATCATTTGAGTATTTTCCTCCAAGCTTTAGCAGCATGAATTAAGTAACTCAAGTTTATAGATCAGCAGTAGATTTAAGAGATTTGACCAATGATGTGATCTTACCTTCCTTGGTATTGCATCAAGGTTTTTCCCTGTGGCAACTGTCATGACTGCACTGTCTGGGGGTTTCCCCAAAAGTGACACACTTTAAACACAAAACAAAGGGACCATTAAGATGACATCCTGCACAATACCTTGCACAACACCCCAATACACTTTTAGAGTCTTTCAATGTGTCCAAGCATGTGTGTGTACCTTAGCAATGGGCAGCTGAAGCAGGACAGCCAGAGGATGTCAGTGGTGTTCATGGGAGGAGGAAGTTGAGCTAGGCAAGCTAAAAACTGCAAACAAAAAATAGGACACTTCATTTATCTATTCAATATCTTAAATGCTTTCTAAAATACGACTCATAATGAAATCCACTCTAGTACAGAGCTAACATCCACTTGTTCCAAGGCTGTGAGGTCTTGTTTCTCACCTGGATGATGACCAGACTGAGCTGACACTGCAGCAGGAACAGGAAGCACTTGCGGATGCCGTAGGTTGTGTGTCGTGCCTGGAACGGATTTACCCAAAGGCAGATTAGATGAGAAATACGACAAACCTCGATGACTTCCCAAGTGTGTATGAGAGCCCATGTGTATCTAACCTGCTCTATGAGCTTGACCATGCTGACACTCTCTCCTTGGTGGAAAGTGACAGAACAGCCCAGACTGTTGAGCTGCCCGGAGAGCCTCAGAGGAGACAGACCTTCAGCATCTCCATTAAATCCTCCTCCGGTGGCATAGCCAAATGTCTCCCACGAACACTGAGACGGGTACAGAGGGTCCAGAGCAATGCTGCGGAGGGAAGAGGTTAGGATCAGGATTATCCTACCCTGATGTAGAGAGTATGAAGCAGTCTGTTTGCTTTAGTAATTATTTCATGATTGAGTCTGTGGGTATATTCAAATTACAAGACATTTTCTAACTTTTTCTCAGTATCTAGCCGTGCAAATAGGAAAACATAATGCTTTAACAAAATGATTATCCAATTAATCCATTAATGCCATCATGAAGAGTTTTGCTTTTCAATAGCTTTTTTCGTCTTCCCCACCATGCCAAACTATTTATTTATTTGATAAAAAGGCATATCAACAATTCACTGTGCACTGTACTATGGTGTGCATACCTGACGTCGCTCTGTAGAAACAGGCGGCTGTTGCGAAAATTGGCAGCGCTTCCCAGACAGCATGTAACCTCCCTGTTCTCCTGCATGATCTTCATCATTTCACACATGGCTGTGGGGGGGGGGGAGGGGGGACAAAACACTCTCAAGCATCAATATCACTCTAAACAAAACACTGAGTTCATTCAGGACAAAGACGATAACTCGAAGACGAATCATCATTCTGTCCCTGGAATAGGCCCTATTGGTTGTTTATGACTTTTTCTCATTAGAATCTACTTCACTGTTGGGGGGGGCAGATGGAGACAAAATGAAAAACTAAGAATTAAAAAAAAGGTGTACAATAGAAAGTGGAATTACACATAAAGAAGGGAGACACATGAGGAAGACTCACTGTCAGGGGTGCAGTCAGTGAAGAGCGGCACCAAAAGAGGCACATTGTCAATGTTCTTCAAATGAGGCCGAACCTGGTGGATACCACGAGGTAGCTTGGCCTGTGAAAGAACAGAGACACAAAAACACGATCAGAATAAATAAAACAAATTAATTAATAGGACTGGGCAAGTTAACGGATCAATTAATCAACGCCGACAATCACTCTATCGCGCATCAACACAGTGTTAGTGTGTTAGTTAGTTAGTGAGCAAATGAGCAACGGTTAGTTAGCTAGTGAGCAACAGACTTTAAACATAATTATAATAAAAAAACTGCGTTAATGCGCGACAAAGCAGTTGTCGGCACCAACCAACCAACGCGTTAACGTGATAATTAATTAATGATAATTATAAAATATATCATTAGCCATATGTACAAATAATCTACATAAAAAAACTGAGCAATTTCCTTCTGGTTCAGAAAGCAAAGAAAACAGATGCTGATAGTGTAGGGAGCAGTGGTTTCATTTGCAGGAATAAAGGTATTGTTACCCTGTTGCAGTCCTCCAGAAAGCTGGGCACATCGCTGTCTGTGGGCTGGAAACTGGCCAGGTCAGAATGGCCTTCCTCCTCCGGCAGCAGTGGACCTTCGGCTTCATCCCGGGAATCTGGGTCGCATATGAAGACAGCTGTCTAAAGTTAGAAATACACTCTAAAATACACACAAAATTCACACACTTTACCACAAGCTCTCCCGCATTCACACTTGTTGAAGCTTGATTTCAGAAATATGCATTTGATTTGAGGACCCTAATTTGAGTTCTCTCAGGGTTTTGTTCTTCTTGGTGATAACCTCTCCCTCCAGCATCTGTTAACATCTGCACTCCTGTAGTGCTTTCACAATCATGATGGTCAGGTTCACAAAAAGGATCAAAATTGCTGCAGCTGTTTCATACTCCACACATTCTCCTTCCTTGTCAAAACCACCTGCATTACCCACAATGCAACTCTACCATCGACAATTAAGCCTCATGTTCTGGTGTGTTACAGCTAATGTTGCCTGGAGCTTCTAGCCTCGACCAGAGGGTGGCAGGCCACAGAGATCTGATAAGCTCACTTCCGTCTAACTCATCAGAATAGTGACTTTGGCACACACACAGGTTTAATACCTTGGTTCAGGTCCTCATGCAGTGAGCCCTGACTGGGGCTGGATGGAGCTCCATCACAGGGACTGTCTCCATTTGGAGTCAAAGAGATGTGACAGTTCCAGCCTGTCTCTAAACCCATCTTCTCTGCAAAAACCTGCAAACACACAAAACTAGTCACATAACCAGGTACTCACACTTGTTCTGATGGGCCTGTGATGTCTTGTATAGCTTTTCAAGCACATGTATCTTACATTTCTTAATAATTGTATTCATGCACATGTTTTCCATTTGTCTAAATGGCATAAGGTGCATTTAGATTCAGGAAAAGATTGTTTGTTGAGTCTCGTTCCAAGATCGCCAAATTGCCACCAATCCAAAACGTCAGTATTTGAAGACCTGGGAATGAGACTCAGCAATAAATCCCCCAGAAGCTGAAGTTAATGTCCACAAATGTCCAGCAAAATGATAAGATGATAAGAAAATACAGGCAGAGGCCAGAGGCTATGCAGATACAGACTGTCACACTTCTAGAAGCTTGTAAGTAATGACTGAAAGGGATTATTACATGAGTTTATACATTGTTTCACACAATGTCTCAGGAATTGCTTTGATAATGTTATACAGCGCTTTTCAACCACTAAGGTATATTCATTAAAGTATTTACTGTAATGTAAGGCTGTGCGACTGGGAAATACACATTGATAAACAACGGAGGAAAAATTGTCTTGCTGGCAGAGACAAGAGGAGAGGACAAGATTTTGGTCAAAAATAACAAACTAATATCATCAAATGTTCGTATGAGCTTGTGTGTGTTCACCTTGCTGCGGAGCTCATCCTCCATAGAAAAGTAAACAAACCGGATACAAGCGGTGACCAGGGCGTCGATGAGTCGGACTGTGTCCAGCCTCGCCTGGAACTGTGACGATACCATGCCCATGAAGATCTGCCCACTGAGGGCCTGAACACAGTCCTCACGTTCCACACCCTCACCTATACCCTCTGTAGACATGATGGGGAAAGTCAATGAAAGGGGAAAATGTTATATTGAGTATTAATATATCACTATGTTTAATTTAATTAAAGATCCCTCTGATCCCTCTCATACCATCAGAGCTCCAGCTGTTCCTGCAGGAATTGTGCTTGATGGGAGTGGTGGAGGGCAGCTCCACTCCGGAGAAGAGGCAGGGACCAGGGGCCAGCTCCACACACTTCCCATTCAGCTGGCTGGAGAGCGATACTTGCATGGGTTTATAGGCAAACGCTGAACAGTAACCTGACAGACAGGCACGCTGGTAGAAATCCAGAACCTTCTTTCTGTAACAGGAGAAAGGGCAGGTCAAAGAGAACATTGAGAGTTACAAATAGATATAGTGAATCTTTGCAACAAGGTGGGAAGTGTGACAGATGCGGCACCTGTCTGAGCCTGAGAGGGGATAGATATCTGTTCCATCCCAGAAGTCAGTGCAGGCCTCCAGGATAAGATCGGCCGAACCATGTGACAGCATCTGGACATTATCTACAGCAGGAAGGACAGAGAAAGACGATTTACACAACAAAATGCAGCAAGTACTTACAAGAAAAAGAGTTGGCTCACGTAAATTCACTGATATGCGGGTGGACTCACTGGAGGAAGAGTCTCGTACGAAAAGGGAGATGAGGTGGGAGATGGGAGGCTGGCGTTTGGTGAAGTAATGAAGGCGGCGAGACGTGAACTCCTTGGTCTTCTCTCCAGATGGCAGCTGGTACAAAGCCAAGTGATTCTCTTGTTTAAACAACTCCCTCGCACCAGGAGTGAACCCTGATACATATACATACACACACAAACACACACACAGACAAAACACAAGGGTTGCTGTCTGTTAGATATTTACAAGTTACTCAATCTAGCATTTACTACAATATAAATAGTGTACATCCTTAGCTGAGTTTGTATTTGCTGGCTAATCAAAGGCAGCTCAGTGTTCTATAGTTAGCTCACTCAAAGTCGCATGCAACTTCTTATATGCTTCACTTTGCCCAACTTTATCATCAAAGCATAGATAAAGCATAGAATCTTGCTCACAGTGCTCAAACATTGATTCTAAGAAAGGACTTTCTTCTGTGTAAAACATAATTCTTGTTGGGTGGAATGCCAATCAGGGTCTCTAGATTCCATCTAGATTCACAGACACTCCCACAAAATCATCATTCTATACTTACCTATCAGCCTGGAGAGCTCACAGAGCCCCCAGGGGACATAGACAGGCAGAACGGTGCCATGGCTCTCCTGGAGAGCCAGGTTGGACAGGTGGTCGGAGAAGCGGCAGAGCTGCTGGGTGACACTGGCATTGCAGAGGTTCAGCATGATGTTGAGGCCCAGCGGCTTGAGGGAGGGCAAGTGGCACTGCCAAGAGAGGTCATCAAATTGGATGCTGGCTGGGTTCTGCTGGTCTTGTGACAGGCTCAGCATCTCCAGGTGGTAGTCACACACAAAGTCCTCGGCCTCCCCGTCCGGGCAGCCCAAGTCCTGGAGACACGTGATACAGAAATGAAAAGATGACATCACAACACTTCAGAAACTGTGTTCAAATCAAATCTTTCCCTCCTTCCGTAACTACTGCATACAACTGAGAGGTTCCAGAAACTGTTTTTACCTGGGCCTGGTCATCCTCCCCTCCTTCAGTGTCATGGCTGAAGCTCACATTGGATCCAGAGTGGTGTTTGGTGCGAGTGTGTGCAGGCTGGCAGGAACGCAGAACCCGGACATCAGACGAGCGAGTGGTTTCGCGTGACGTCTCACTGAGCTCGGGCCCCTCCCCGAGATGGGTGGAGGACTCTGCTGCTAGACAGAGCAGAGCCTCCGCCTCTTGGGCCTGTACAGTGGTCACAACCAGTCAGGAGCTGATACAACACTATGCTTTATTAGGTGATAAATTCCATTTGAATTTCAGTTGGCTCAAGGTACCTCCAGTAAAAATAACAGACCACACAGTGTCTGAGATATGCCTGAGAAAACACAGACACACAAACCTCATCCCTGTCCTCATCTGCCTCCATTCGACAGTAGGAATTGACAGACAAATCATCTCTGAGATCATCCTGGCTGTTGTGAGGTGGCTCCACCCGTCCACTGAAGAACAGCACAGTTTCTGGGCTTGGATTAGGCCAAGACAGGATGCCCTGTTTGTCTACGCAGCACAAAACCTACATACACACAAAACATTTACAAGTTGCGCACATAAATGCACCAAAAATTCTATATAGTTGTTCACAAGTACATGGTTGTAGGTATAGCAACTGTTTCTGACTCCACGAGATGGTAATCTCTGAGACCAGCATGTCAGACTCCGCCACTGCCAATCTTAGCTATTATATAGAGAGGTAATTATTCAGTGTAAATACACTGAGAGAAAATACACCAATCACAAAAACAGAAAACGAAATACAAATAAAAACAGAGTATGATTTTGTGAAAATCTTGTGCTGAACCAATTCACAGTGTGTTTGGAAAGAAATTTGTTCATACTGAGATTTGTGGATTGTTCAGGGACTGGGGCGAAGTTTCTGGAAAGAAATGTCATTGTTGAATTGTGCAAATATAGTTTTTCAATTCCAAGAACATTCCATTCATCTATGTTGTACTAGGTAGGTTGATATCTCAGACATATTTCAAAACCTGGACAAATAAAACCAAAACTAACTGCATGACAAAAATACCATTAAAAGTAAATGAGATAATATATATACATATTATATAAATAGTACATTTTTTTCTGATTTATCTATAAATAAATATATGTAAAAATTGAACAGCGATGAACTGCAGGCTTTAATCAGATTTTGGATCAAATTTGCAGACAATCATCACAACTGGTATTGCAATGAGATATTTTCCCCAAATCACTTAAGCCTGTAATACTCACAGTAACAGATCCCAGAGTGTGTAACAGGCTGGAGGTATAACACAGTGTCTGAGACTCTCCCTTCAGGATGGCAACCAGGTGTCTCCACACACAACGCAGCATCTCCTGCATACGTGAGCACGCACACATACATACACAGATATAGTTAGAGAACTGCTTTCTACCACATACTAAGATGGACATGTGTGTCAGTCTATACAAATTATTCAAGTGAAATTCAAAAGCATATCAGTGATATGATTGTCATAAACAACATGAAATAGCTATTAAACAATTTGAAAAACTAGCTTTATTAACAAGGAAGAAGCAAACTCAGTTAACAGCTCAGCACAAGAGCCCCATACCAGCAATATAAACCGATATATCTTAATTAAGGAGTCATAGGAGAGCCAGCCAAAAAACGAAATCTGTAAAAGAATACAGAAATAAATGTGGAAATGTGGAAAATAAAAGCAGAAATATAAATTATAAAAGAAAAAGTTACAAGAATTTTCACATTTACTGTAGTTGTTCATTTCCTTATGTGTGTATTTATTTACATGTTTTTTTTAAATATATCTACTGCATATAAATTACTGTATTTTTTCTTTACATTCCTTCAAATGTTTTCATTTATTTTATCCCCTTATTTGACTTGTGCTTTTCAATATTGCTTTTGCTGTTTCTTGAAAGCCAACACTTGTCCATCAACTGGCTGTGGGCAGGTTTTCCTGCCAAGCCTGAGCAGTCAATTCATGCATTTCAATTCAAGTCAGTCCCCTTTTTAGAGCAAACATCCGGAACCACGCGAGATACAGACTTGCATCCTATATATATATATATATATATATATATAGACACATATATATATGCACCTGTTATTATCTAGTCATCTGCATGGAGAGGGAAAGTGCCAGGCTGAATGCTAGTCTATTGTCTGGACACAGTGCATTTATGCTTTAGCTTTACGTTACTATACTTCTACCCGAGAAGCAATAAGTACCTATCATGAGGTCCCTCAGTGACATGTGCTAAACTGGACTGGGGACTCCTTGATTGAACTTTAGGTATCCGGCATGTATATTTTTTCAAGTTTTATTTACTTATTCCTCTTTGCAATTCCACAATTACTTTCTCATTCATTTACAAATGTATTGTTTTCATGGCACTCCTATGACTATACTTAATCAGCTCTTCGATCGGGGTATGACAGAAAGATAAAGGAAAATGCTTCTATTCTAAGAAGCCAGTGGCACAAGGCAAGGAGGTGAAGCCTAGTGCAAGCTGCAGCATTTACTGATTGCTCCAAAACCCATCCATGCAGATTCTGATTCTTTTGGATGTAATCCATGATGACTGGTTCAGCGTGGGACAATCCAAAAACAATCACAACTTGGCCTTCCTTGCCTCCTGTCTTTATAAGGCAGCATCCAAAATGAAATTTCTGGCTCTATGACTAAGGACTGTTAAACTAAATAAATATGTACATTAGGGATGAAACACAAAGTTAATGCCTGTATCCTACAGTTAATGTGGACGTCACCTTGATTACTCTGGAGCAGGTTATAAGGAGCATATTTTCCCATTATTTCTTAAAAGATTTACTTTTAATTCAGAAAAAACGGGGATGGCATTTGAGGCAAATACTGTCTGTTATACGATCAGTGTAGAGCACATTTTTCATTAATACCCCAAAAAAGATATTTGTATCCAGAGACATCCCTAATGTACATACATGAGGCCAGATTTTTTTTTTAATCCCAGCTAAAATTAAATCACACAGCAATACCACACTGTAACATTCCTCAATTAATCAATTATAATCTATTTGAAGTGAGTGGTAAATCAAGGTAAATGAACCAAACAGACGGTAGTGAAAAACACTACACACATGTGCAGAGTTCTGCAACAGGCACCAATGAGGAGCATGTTGGGTGTAACTGGGTCCAGTCAGTGTCCAACAGGAACAAAGTTTTAAAATATCTTAAAAGGATAATAGCCAGTGCATTGAGTGACTCATATCACTTGATATGCCAAATACAGATTTTAATCAGCATCTGATAGCATCTGTGACCAAGTTAAAAATATCTTCACCATGATTCCAAAGGAGATAAGGAAGGTCACAATGAGCGGATACCTTACAGAACAAACAGCATAGTGTTACTGATTTCCAGTCATGCAGTGCAGACACACAAGGAGAGGTGGAAGGTGAGGCACAAATTCAAGTGAAAGTCCATCTCAGGATCATCTCTTCCCTATGTTTAACACTTACTGAGTGCCAAAGCCAGAGACAAAACACTGATGACTTAAACAGATTGGTAGCGATCTACTGATGACTACTGATTTGCTTTCTTTTGAGGACTACAGCCTGGTAACATTGTAGAACAATGATTGAGTTTTTTCAGGATCTATGAGAGGTTGTGGTAACAGATGCTGTATCCATGAGGTGAGAAAATGATCTTAAAGAGACAGGTTGACTGCTGAGATATCTGAAAGATTTCTGGAGGCATCTGAGTGTAAACTTACATCCAGAGGTGCTTGGTCAAGACGTGTTGACTGATAATCCACAGATGAAGAGTGACCAAAACCAAAGAGTCAAAGGAGAGAAAATAACATGTCGTGCAGGATGTACAAAAAACAGAGAGCAAAGCAAAGTGCTCGGATTCAAGCAAAAAATAAAAATAAAAAAAGTGAGTGAACATGTGGAGAATCAGAGGTGATTTGAACCAAAAGATGCCCATAAAGATTTTCACGTTCGAAAAAAAAAAATCAAAGATGTAATGAAGAGTGAGGGATTGTGGGTGGAAGGGTAGCGAGAGCTGTGTACTGGGGGTTCCAGAGAGGGAGCTGGAAAAGGCTAGGACAGCGAGCAAGTGAAGACAGGCGGGTTCGGGTGGAGTTGGGAGCCAAGCCAGTGGAGGAGGGGAGGTGGGGAGCGAGACAGCGAGAGGCTATACCTGGGAGGAAACCACTTCGGTGTAGCTGCTTAGAGTGTCCTCAGAGAATTTAGCAAGCTGGGGCAAGAGAAGAGTCTAGTTAAAACACAGAGAGAGACCTTCGCTCCGTCTCCTCTGTGCATGTGTGTGTGAGTACATGTGAGTGTGTTCACTGGGTTAGACTGATATGGGTTTTAAGTTCACTATCACTGTTGGTGCAAACAGCCAGCATGGAAAGAAAAACACTCGGTTTGCATACATGAACATGTAGAAAACAACAAAATACTTTTGTTTGTCTCTGTACTGAAGCCCAAAACCTTTGAGTGACTTATGGTCGACGGTTGGCCACAGCATCATCACCAAGACTGGCTGTTGTCTTGGCGTGGCTGAGCTCTCAGAGGTGCTCACATCCACATTGACTGAACAGTGGAGTATTTGTAGCACATTTAATGCAGGGCCCTCACTTTTGGTGGATCAAAGTGATTGTGTAAATCCAGCAACTGTGTTAGAAACTGGGGATGCTAAGCTGGATGTGGACATTTACTGGGCAGTAAGTTTCCAATGAATTATGGGAACCAGCCTTGTCTGCCTCTGATACTTTAATTTTGACCACTATTTTGAGTTTAAGTTAGAAAGAGACTGTGTACAAAAAAATATCTAACACTGTTGTGTTAGACATTGTGACCATCAACACCCCTTAAAACTAAAAGTCAAGATTTTACCTCACTGTGACTGTGACAGTGCAAACCAACCGAAACCAACATGCAGGAGTACAGAGCCAAATGTGGTACTGTCCTAACACTTCCACATGACACTGTTTAAGGAATCTGAGCTTTCCTGCTGGCCATCACACATGGTTCAGATGGCCTGCAGAGTGTGTTTCAATGTCCACTGGCTAGTCAGCTGTGCAGCTTCTTCCTATCTTTATGACACTTTCATAACAGTGAAGCATTAGTTTTGGCAATAACTGTGAATATAAGAGAAATCAATTGCTCTACATAAACATGCATAAGAGAGAACATTTGACTAATCATTACAATTTAGAGCATAGCCTTTATCACAGAGTCCGGTTCAAGGTTTGTGTCTATTCTGTCACAGTGGTGTATCTATTGTAATCCAATAGCAGTGAGTCTGTTTGTCATCTAATGATGACTTAATGCGACCATATGCAAATACTGGAATTGGCTGAAGAATCAATTATTGGTTTAACATGAGCAGTAATGGTAGTAAAACTATTGTTGCGTTACACTAGTATGATAATTATCACAGTTTAAAGGTATTAAAAGTATTATGACCCTTAAAGGAGTAAAAACAGGAGGGCTTTTTGGTTGAACAAATGCTTGAATATAATTTTAAAACCATATCAACTAACTATATAATATGGTAGAATTCAATATTGCTTATAAGCAAATGATGGTAAGATAACTGTGAATTTTCATATTATGGTATATCATGAAATAGAAACAGGACAGAGCTGAGCCTTGATGCTGCTGAAACACAGCCAATGGACATGTAATGCAGGCCATTTCATAGACCACCATTCATATATGCTTAATATTCAATTAATTAATCAGTTAAACAGTTAAATTGGTTTACTGTTGGTTTTAATGTTTAAGCGGAATCAAACCAAGATAACAGTCTAACCCTACAGTGTGTGTTTGTGTGTGTGTGTCCGTGGATATTATTTCAAACAAAGAACACAATCCTCCATGTTACTAACTGAAGCTGTCAGTGCACATTGCAAAGTTGTAACTGCACATGTGTTTGTGTGTGTGTATGTATGTGTGTGCATGCCTCACCAGACCAGCTGGTGATGCTCGGCTGAACTCAGCGAGGACCCTGGCCTCTCCAAAGGCGTTCAAAAGCACCCACATGACGGGGAAGAGCAAAGGCAAGATGGGCAAAACACCCATCAACTGCAAATACAATGTTGATATGTTGTTTTTTTTTTAACCTTTAAACATGTGATGGAAAAGTCTGACTTGTAAATGAACACTGACAAGTATATGTGCTTCACAGTCAATTATAATAATAATAAGACTCACACACAAAGACTCCATAAACTCACACACATTTACGGCTTTGAATAATTGTACCTGAAGCTGAAAGAAATTGTAGCAGCGTGGGGTGAGGCTGGGTGCATCACAAAAATAGCGGATAGTGTTCACTAGCAGGAATGCTACCTGAAGAAGGACAACATAAAGGTGGTAGTGAGGCAAAGGTGGCACACATTACATCTGGATTGTTTTAAATAGAGACCAAATGATCCCAAATACATTAGAGAGACAGTTTAGAACTTCTCACCAGCACGACAGGACAGACTAGCTTGGTGATAACAGACTGCACTGTGAACCTCTCATTATCTAGCACCGTGATTGGTCGAGCCAATGCCAACTCCAAACTGTTCCTGTTGGGGGAAAAAAAAGGACACGGGATTTGAGCATTCTCCTATCTTTCTCATAAGGGGCTGATTACAAGCTGCTGTCGAGTGCCTTGAATCCAGCAAAAGAACTCATCATTTATTATTGTTATCCAGCATTGTAGTGTAAAAATAAGATAGGATAAAATAAAATTGGACAAGATAAGATAACCGAAGAGAGTTGTAGACGGGTGGGGTACACACACGGTAAAGCCAAATAAAACATTTCTCAATATCCAGACCTAACATGACCATGTTCCTGACCTGACTGTGTCTAGTATTGGGGTCCGGACCACTCTGAAAAGACGGTGTTGCTGGGGGCTCTGTGGTCCTCTCTTCTCATTGGCCCGTGGGGAAGGAGGAGGGGAGAAAGGAGGAAATAGATCACCTGGCTCCAACACAATGTGCTCATCATCCTGAGAAGAGAAAAAAAAATAGATGATCACACAATTTAGGTTTAATGAACCATTTTGTACTAACTGATCAAGGCACTAGACTTATACGGTTTTCAGGGTCCGGGATGAGAGAATTTTGATTGTACCTCTGATGCTGTTTTGATTCATAAGCAAAATTGTCTCAAATATGTGTTGGAACCCATTTCATAACTGCAAGAACAAACTGTGTCCTTCACTCCCTTCTCATTCAAGACCTGCTTCCACGTCACCATCTAACACAACAAGTACTTGATTAAAAAGTGGAACTGATGCACCAGGTCCACTAGCCCACCAGCACTTTTACTTGCTGACAGTTAAATTGCTATTTGTACTGTAATGTTTGCTGAAAGCAATATCATGAAATTTATTTTTATTTTTCCGTATATGCACTTATTTTTTTCCTCTCTTCTCTTTCTGTTATCTGACTGTTTCAGTGGAACTTTACTGACTAGACTATTTTATATGTAACTTTTTACCACAGCAGTGAGTATTAATTATTTACATTCTAGCATGAATGAGAATAGTGTGTTTTCTGTGCACCACTGCGGCAGGCTGTGTGTATGCATACACAGACTAACCTTAATGCCTCTGAGGGAAGCAAATGCCTCTTGGCCAGGTCTCAGAGCAATGATGTCTCCTTCCACCAGCAGACTGACAGGCAAGTTAACCAGCTGGGAGTCGCGGTAAGTCCAGTGAAGGGACCACGATGAGGATGTGGGTGTGTACAGATCAGGGTACAGGGACGGAGACCACCGAACTTCACCCACACACCCTGACAGATAGTCTGGAGTAAGAGGCAAAGAAAGTGAGATGCAGGTTAGCAAGAGGAAGATGAGATGATGAAAAATGTCATAATTAGTAATCATTTATAATACATAAATACATGACATTGTTATATAAATGATTCAATTCCTCTCAGAACCTGTCAGTAAGAATTGTGGAGCCCCACTTAACAGGATGAATGTCATTTTGAAAATGTATATTGCTGTAGTGACAGCTAGGAGCTGAGATACGGTTAGGCAGCTAGGAGATAATGAAATTCATTACAAGGCCCAACAGTGTACTGTTAGTAAACTTGTCAGCACAGGGATGCACCCCTCAAAAACTGGTTTTGAAAGGCGATTGTTTTAAATTAATAAAAGGTGCAAATTTCAAGTTTATTAGTGGTGAGGAAATTGGGGAGTGAACAAGACCATAATTGGTTTACTAAATCTGTCACAGGAAAATTAGCTCCATTCGACAGAACTGTGGACCCACGATTCTGAATTTGTCAACTAACAAATGCAAGCTGTCACAGTTAAGTGAGGAGGACTAATTCCCTCAAGCGTAATACATGAATAAAGGTTATCTTGGAAGTAAGAACAAATGCCATAATTAATTGCAGTATATTTCCAGTGGTCTGTCAACAAGCCTAACTCACCACTGAGCTGAGTGATGATGCCCTTGAGGCGCCGGACCATCTCGCTCCTCTTCAGCCTCTCCTGACGTCTGACCAGCAGCAGGTTGAGCAGGAAGAGGAGAAGGAGGGCTGCGGCATTCAACACTTCTATACCAGAGCTGTGGAAGTGAACACGACAAATTATACACAGTATTTCTCAATGATGGTGTGTTGCTTGATTAGACAAAATAAAGTATTTTAAGTTAGATCAAACTTGAGCTTGAACTGGTGCCCTCTGAAAAAATATCACTTGTATAATTATAGGAAATGTATCGATATTCAAACCAAATGATTGTTTTAATTGGTAAGTTAGTACGCAGATTTTATCTAATGGTGTCCGAGAGAAATAAGAACAAATAAGGCAAGTGTGTGATTGCCTTGGCACGCAGCAAGAACAACGACAGCTGGTGTTTTTGTGGCAACTGATTAATTGTCATTTGTCACTTCTGTTCATTATGGAAATGTCCATTACTGTTTATGAGAATAAAATAGTTAGAGTGCCTTCGAAGCTGAAAGGTTACAGCACACACCACTTGGACTGTAGACATGACCATAGCTTCTGATACTATCACTGTCCAACCACAAGAAAACAGATCTTACAATAGCTTTAAGAAAACAAGGCAATTTCAAAAAGTGGAAAAAGACACTTCTTGTGTTGAGAACCCAGAACAGATCCAAAACATTTTTACTGATGTTGCATGTACAGCATCATAGAGGATCATGGGGTTTCACATACCTGCCCTTTGGCTGACTGCCATGGCAACAGAAGAGTCCCAGCACAACCAGAAGAGTGAGGGCAGTTCCTGGCCAATGAAGACAGGAGTGACGGTTGCCATGGTAAAGAAAGCTATTCATCCACCGTTCCTGTGAAAACACAAGAAAACAAGGCATAAGCAAAACAATATGCAGCGTGTTACATAAGGCATCAAACACGTGACAGATCTATTTAAAGGATGACCAAAGGAACTGTGCTGCTATTGGATGGGATCAAGGCTGTGTGGAATGTTTTTACATGTTCTTGTGTTTTCATGCTTATGAGAACCAGACATCTTCACAAGGAAGTGAGTGATGGGAAAACTCAAGTCTTGACAGTCCTCACTTTACTAAGTTTAGTTTAGGGTTAGGTTTAAAACAAATACCGGTTTTGGTCAGAATGATGATTTAAGTTTAGGAAGTAACTGTACTTAGAGGGCACTGATAGAAATGCGTATGTGTACCTGTGTAGAGACTCGTCTGCATGCAGCCCTTTGGTGCTGCTCCAACAGGCTGCTGAGCTGGTCCCGCAGCTTCACCAGAGCCTGGCCAGTCGACAGGCCCAGAGTAACAGCATCCTCTTCCTGCAACAATGTGTACAACAACCCTTTGACACCTTGGCTGACTCTTCATGCACAATTTGGCAAGATCAATCCCAGTACTTTGCTAAATACAATTATCACGGCTTCCAGTCTTAACGATTTGAAGACTTCATCAATGTATTTGTTTGTTTCATTAGTAAGAATAATTTCATGATCATAATAACGGTCTATGGTTTGGGCCCTTGACATAGTCCCTTGCCATCCTTGCAAAACCTGCAGAAACCCATAATACAGACATAGCTCTCGTATGCTTGTATTAAGGGTTTCTGCAGGTTAAACTTAACATCCATGCATCCATCCATCCATCCACTTTCTATACCGCTTACCCATCAGGGTCGCAGGGGGATGGAGCCTATCTCAGCTGACTGGACTGGTCTCCAGTCAATTGCAGGGCCAACACACAAAGACAGACAACCACTCATGCACACACTCACACCTAGGGGCAATGTAGAGTAGCCAATTAACCTAATGTGCATGTTTTTGGGATTGTGGGAGGAAGCCGGACTACCCGGAGAAAACCCACGCAGGCACAGGGAGAACATGCAAACTCCACATAGGGCCCAGACCGGGATTCGAACCTGGAACCCTTTTACTGCTAAACTTAACATTAAATACAAAAATTAAAGTTAAGACTGGTTAAGACCTTTTAAATACCAAAATAAATACCTGTTCCATCTTACCAGTCAAAAAATCATTGTTATTATTATTGTTGTAATGAATCTGGTCAACCTGCCAGCCATGACGGTGAGCAAATAAAAGTAGCGTAACAACACTGAATTGCAAGCCAGCTTGTTTAGGCTAAGCAAAGGACCCCATCTCCCCCTTGTGTCAACATGAGTGCGAGTCATTACAACGTGGATGAAAGAATGAAGATTAAATTACAAGAGCAGCTATCAGGTAAACTTGTTTTCTCTCCTCTCCAAGTTTAATGTCAGCAAATAACAGTAACATTGAGCTGATGTACTATCTCGCTGTGGTTCTCACTCTAGTCTGGCCAGTCCATCTCTTGGACCGTCTGCGCCACTCAGCCACTTCCTCGGCTACGTGCCCTGACTTTGAGCTTGACAAAAGTGCACAGAGTGAAACTATTTATTAGGGTTATTGAATTTCCCTATCTCTAGCTATCTATCTATCTATTTGTGCCATTTGATAAAGTCCAGTGGGAAATATAATCAATATAATAATTATTAAAACATAAAGTGAAGAATTTTAAAACAAGACAATAATTATCTAGTCTCCCAGTCAAAGTTTATAGTTACAAACCAGCTACAGGTTGGAGAAGATGAGCATACTGCTTAGGAACACCCACACAATCATGTCATCAGTTCGCAGTCATATAGGTGTGTGTGAGAGAGAGAAAGTGTCAGTATTTTCCTTAAGAGTTTAAATATTTACCTCATGAGACAAAAAAAGCCCGCTGCTCGAATATTGCTGAACTACTGCTGAATTATTTTTCACAAGCAGTTACTCAATGCCACCAGTTAAAACAAGATAGATGGGAGATTTTGAAATCCACAGCCAGAGTGGCTGCTGAACAAAAAAGTTAATTTCCAACCCTGTACCAGACTGCTTGTTGCAGATCTAAGGTCTCAGCAAAAGAAAATATTTTAAACAAGCTTAAGTAAATTTAAGACTTCATGATACTTTGTAAGGCCTTTCTTTTAACAAAATGAATTTGATGCTTTTTAATATTTGTTGATATTGGTGTCGTCAGCTGAGGCTGTCCATTGTCACCAATTCTTTTTGTGGTCTTCAAAGACAGACTCTCGAGGTACAGCCAAGCAGTGGAGGAAAATGTGAAATTATAGATTATTTCATTGGCTGGCATCAGCTCAAAAAATCCATATAGTGTATTATCCATGACAGTGGAGTTGTTGGCCTCTGCTCTATGGAACAGTTTTTTTTTTATATGTGGGACAGACAGGGAAGAGGCAGGGTTCACCCTGGACACCCAGGACAACCACACACTCTCACACTCACACCTAGGGACAATGTAGAGTAGCCAATTAACCTAATGTGCATGTTTTTGGTATTGTGGGAGGAAGCGGGAGAACCCGGAGAAAACCCACGCAGGCACAGTGAGAACATGCAAACTCCACATAGAAGAGCCCAGACCGGGATTCGAACCTGGAACCCTTTTGCTGCTAAACTTAACATTAAATACAAAAATTAAAGTTAAGACTCGTTAAAACCTTTTAAATACCAAAATAAATACCTGTTCCATCTTACCAGCCAAAGTATCATTGTTATTATTATTGTTGTAATGAATCTGGCCAACCTGCCAGCTATGACGGTGAGCACATAAAAGTAGCGTAACAAGACTGAATCGCAAGCCAGCTTGTTTAGGCTAAGGAAAGGAACCCTTTTGCTATGAGGTGACAGTGCTAACCACTGCACCACCATGCCGCCCAGTTAGCAATACTACTTATATCTAAATATCTATATAAAAATATATTTTACTTAAATATATAAGAAACCACCAATGGAAAAATCAATAATCTGGCTTAACAGTTGCAACAGATTCATCATTTGATCTATAAATGCATTTCACACTCATAAGATTTGATTAACTACGATATAAGCCAGAGAATGTGATGATCAGCTGTCAACTGACAAACTGATTAATCAAGCAGTATCACTGCTTTCACCATACACAAGAACTTTATCATTTATCATCATCAAATCTTTTCTCCGCATTAGGCAGGCTCAGTTCATACTCAAGACAGCTGCGTTAAAAATAGAAAAGCCACATCTAATGTTAATGGGAAAGCAACCTTTCCCACTCCCAATGTTACTGTGAGGGTGTGTGTGTCCAGCACATACACAAACAGAGAGACATGCACAAATGTCTAAAGTCACACACACATAAACACACAGGGTTCAGTTTTCTAGCTCTACGTCCCACACAGCCTAGCTATAAATATCTTTCCTTTTCCCCAGAGTAACAAAGCCTAAACAAAAACACTCAGAGGCACAAGGAGCCTAAACAGCCTTAGTGAAGCAGAGCATGCCTACAACGTGAGAAGGATCTACATTAACCTTGGATGATCACCAACACATAAGCACTACTGCTTTTATACCAAAAAACATGCTTTAACTATGGTATATGAGTGTCACAAAAACAGACAACAAACAGCCTTGGTACATTTATTCAGCCTTAACTAAGGACAATGTGTTCAGCTGTAGCTGATGGTAACAAGCAGACAACTTACGCTGCTCTTCTTCCTGAGGTAGATCCCTTCTCTCATCTTCAGCACCATGACGCCTTGCTCTGCTTCACTAAAATCTGTATTACTGCTGCTGGGCTACAAGGGCAATGTCTAACAACAGCTGTGCTACGTGACAAGAATCGTTACCTTTCGGGAACCAGTTCTCAAGATGTGAATGAAGTCCTAACTGGAGAGAGAGCCTGCTCATGTCTACAGTCAGGAGAGAGCTGGAAATGCTGCAAAACCTCACCCTAATTTACCTCGTCACTGGGCTGCAGACAACAGAGCCCAGCAGCAGTGCACGCTGCCAACTGGACTTCAATTCAAAAACACCAAGTCTGGCTGTCCCTCTGGTATGAGCCAAGCCTCATTCAGTTGAGCTCAGTTCAGCATCTGGCTGGGACACTAAGCATCAAAACCCTGACTACAGAGAGAGTAGGGGGGCCTCATTTGATGACAGGAACAATAGCAACCTGGCCTGTATAATCCTCATTAGGCTATTTAAAACTCTTGCCAACTGAGCATATTTTTCAATGATGGACAGATTTGTACAGAGAGGCCAAGAGAGACTTAGACGTAGAGACAAGAGACAAGGGAGTAGAGAAAATAGTAACAAAAAAAATTAGATATTCAGACTTAAACACAAAAGTGTTTGTCAAGTGTGTGAGGAAGACTGTGTGATACAATGAAAAGCTCCAGAACAGCAAGTAAATGGACCTTGTGCTGAGTGTTTCTGACTGTTTATAGTAAATATACACAAAATACATATAAAAAGCCAAACTGGTATCCTATTCCACTGTAATGCATTACGTCGGACAAAAACTCAACTCATCAAGGAGCTATATAAAACATTTGAAACACAGACTGACCACTCCTCAATAAGACCAGCACTTATGGCACCAGAGAACTCCCAAATGTGCATTTATCTTTGGATTGTGAGGTGTGTTTGCACTGCAATCCAACTACAATACCCCCCCCCCCCCATGTAACTGCCAACAGACTGTTCTTGCTGACACAGTCTGACCTCAGTCACCTGAGGAAGACTTGTCCTTCTTCTCTCTCCTTGTATATCGCACTAATGCACAAGCATCACAGTCATCAAATGTGTCTGTACGCCGCAATTTCCAACCTTATCCACTCATGTCTTTCCAACAGATCAAAACGCAGATGCCACTTTCGTCACTGTTCCAGTCTTTGTGACCGAAGCTAACTAAATGTTAATTCCTTTATTGTACCATGCAGTGCACCTGTAAGTATCTGCATTTGTTATATTTCTCTAATCATTCATTCAAGGTTTTCCTTTAGGTTGTCATTAAGTTGATATTTTAATTATCAAGACAATAGCCAATTTATTACTAAACTGGCAACTGAAGCAACTGAAGGCACCATCAGTCCTCTGTTGCTGATTATGAGTACAGTCCATCTTCAAGCTTGACCTACTAACGCATTCACAATATATTATATAACCAGTGGACCATAAAAACAAATGTGAATTCATACCACTGAAATGTTCATTCATGTGATCACATCACGTAATTCAAACATGGAAAATGAAAGAGCAACTCTACCTCCAACACCTCTAGGAAGTTCATGTTTCCTTTCGGAGGAGGGCAGCAACATGCTTCTGACGCTACTGTTATGAGTTAATGGTTATATAACAGAACACAGCACATAGATGGGAACACTGAGATAGAAAAGGTAAAAAGCTCGTCTGTGAGCCTGTTGAGCAATAGGTCACTGGCAGCCATGTTTCCCTTCCTACATGTTATGTTGACCGAGCAATGCCCCGTTGTGAAATGTCTCTCCTACACATCTATGTTTAACTAAAGAGGTTTGATCTTTTAACCTTCCAGAAGGGTTTAACTAAAATAACCAAAAATTAAAATGTGAACCTCCGCCCCCAAAAAAGTGTAGAGTAACTTTTCAAAATGTGCTTTGTTATTGCTGGTTGTATGTATTATTAAAATATACCAAATAAAATCAGATTTAAAAAATAAATAAATGTGGAACTGAACTTCAAACTAAAAAAATCTAAGCAGGAGCGATTTTTATTTTTTAAGCTATTACTTTCCAGCTCCTAAAAGTTATCCTGATATATCAGTCAAACTCAATTACCAATCGCAGTAACCTTTAGACAAATCTGTGTCTAACAGTTTTTGAAACCAATAATCTCACATTCATGATTGCTTTATACAGTGTTTGTCCAGGTGTGAAAGAAATCACACTGTACGTAGCGGCTTTTAAAGCAATAAATGAAGATTTCTTTAAACACCTCTGCACTATCTGAAGAGTACAACACCCAAAAAAATACATGAACCTACTGCTTAGAAACCCCTCATGGCAGCATCAATCCCAGGGGCAGTGTCTGTTCAGTAAACAACTCTCCACGTTGAGACATTTAGGTAGCACAGGCAGATGCTGAAATAAGCAACTAAACTCACCTGCTTCTTATCCTGCTGCTCCATGGCAACTGCAACCACTCAACATGCTCTGCTCTTCAACTAGCCAACGCCACCTGGCAGAGCCCTGTCAGTGCTGCTCTGCAATGTCCCAATCTAGAAGCTGCACACTTGTTGCTCTTGGCTGGTTCCCTCTCAGTCCACTGCCTGTGGAATCTGCTGATCAAGTGGGTCAAATCTGTACGGAGGAAAATGAATAAGGCAGGCGGGTGCAGCCTTGGTCCCCCACCTGGCAACACCTCCTGCCCCGCCTCCTCTGCCAGAGTGACAGGAGGCACACCGACACCTGGAGTGACCAGCAGAGAGAAGCAGGGATTTGTGGGATTGAGGTTTTTGCTTGGAGGATTAATTGTTGCTCGGATGTGATGCAGGGATCCTCTTCATAACATTCATGTTGAGCTCTGTGGATAATGACAAATGACAAATTACACGACTCAGTTGAAAAAAGTTAGGTCTCACTGAAATGACAGCTACACTAACTTCAAGTGCAGTAATCATTGCTGTATGGGCCAGTTATTAAATAATTAAGACACTTCATAGCTGGCAGGCTTTAGTTTTCCCACATCAGTTCAGCCTGCTTAGTTAGCTTGAATGCTGTCATGCTGTGGTGGTACTGGGCTATAGCAAAAGCACCCAGATGTTAGCATAATAGCTCCATTGAAAAACAGCCCAAGGCCCTGAAACTACTGACACCAGGCTCACCACTCAGTCTGAACACATAAGCATCTTCCTCTGGCACAAAAAGCCCAGTGAACTCCAGAGTCAGCAGTCTCCATTGGCAAAGAGTTGAGTGCTCAGCCAAACAGAGGAGAAAACAACCAGACAGACCGAAGGGTGAAAGGGTGCACTGACTACAAAGTAAGTAGTACTGACTGTTTGAGTAAAAACCACCACACCTAAGAACAGTCCTATTGGAGGCTCTGAAGGTGTGCAGGTAATGCAAGGAAAGTCAAGCAGGCTTGAAATTAGTCCTGCAGAGTGTATCTACATACACTGTTAAAAGAAGGGCAGGGGCATGTATTTCAAAAATACAGTCTGAAATTGTAATCATAGTAGGAAAGGCTGATGTTCCTGACAACATTAACAACGGTTATATTCAAAGCAAGTGTCCCAGTAGGCCTTTATAGTGAGGAAGTGAGCAAGGAGGAACAACACCAGCACCCTGAAACTGAAGCAGCTTCCAGGTCTGTGGACTGTTTGACACTCAAAAATCTACTCCTACATAAACCGTAATCTGTTCGTATACACTCACATTACTGCCCACAATAATCAATGTCTGAAAACTCTGCAGTGACAACGTCGGTGTTTTCATGCAGGACAACGAACGTCATTTCTTCTACGAGCCATGTGTAAAACTGTCACCCACTGCACGGGTGAGACACGTTCTCAAACAGGTCTACTACTAGCTAAGTAAACACGAGCTAATCCTGTCAGCCGAGCTCAGTGACTTTTAATGGATTTAATTTCCTCAGTTTAGCCTCCCCGTTCATCAAAGTCATTCTGGCAGTGCTGAAATAACGTGTGAAACTGCCGTCAAACGAGTATTTTGTTGTAGATGATGACGTCATACCGGCGATACAAACATTTGCTGAGTTCATAATGTACATGGATTAATTAGCTAGATAGAACCATGAATATGAGGTGAAGCTTTCACTGTCAACGGAAGTATATACAAGAGTTCACTAGCGTAAATGATTTGCAACCCTTCACCGAAAGTCAATCTTAACCGCAACGCACAACAGCGTCACTAAGAATATCGCATTTCAGTAAAATACACAACAACCGCTCACACTTGTGCCCAATAATTACGTTAATGTTTGGATGAAATACTGTGGGAAACTACGAGAGAAGCATAACGTTAACATTTCCTTCAACGGTCGAAAATGACAACTTGTGTCGCCTGGTATATCGTTTTAAGCGTCTATCGAACTGACAGTCGAAGTCATTTTTGTTATGAAATGTAACAGTCCTTACAATATTCACCGTAAAAAATAAGTTTAAGTCGGTGTTTATGTTACAGTCCTCTCCACACCGAGTGGCTGGCATCGCGGCTAATGTATATGCGTCCCCTTCTCTTGATGTCAAAGGCAGATGCTAACAGACGGTTCGACCGAACTAGACTTACACTGTTGCAATATTCACCATAACAACACATTCCGTCGATTTACAGTTACAGTCTGCGAACTCACCTTTCGTAGTTTCAAGAGGTCCTAGATATCTTTGCAAAATTGTGTTTTCTCTCGAATAAAAATGTACTCCTGGGCATCTACTGTACCACAGCAGCCATATTGGGGAGCGTTCTGCCTGGAAGAAGGAGTTGTGCGTTGTAATTGGATGGCGTTAGAGTATTTTTCTCTCTGATTGGCTGAAACCAGAGTGGGCGAAGCTATATTTTCTAAGATTGTTTAAGGTTCTATTTTGAAATAGGAAACCTCTACTGAAGAGTAGCTAGCTACCAATCCATGACATTCATCGGAATATGTTATGTTATAATATCTATTACGACAATAACTTGATAATGATAGTAGACAAAGTATAATAACTATCACTAACTATTGCAAAAATGTATGGTTAGAAGCTGTGACACGATATGAGGTAGGCGCTAGGTTTTCTGTAGCCACTTGTCATCGCCTTTCATCTACAGTCTGTGGCTTTATCATATTGCAGCATTTCACGAAATTAACATTTTACAACACAGAGAATACTGTATTGTTAAGCACAAACGAAAACAACTGAGTGAGTGAATTTTATCATTTCCTGTTCATCCTGTTTGCCCCATTTGTAAATGATGTGCTGTAAGACTAAACCACCCTTCGACTCAAAGACTAAAATGACTAATATAAATGCAATGCGAAAAATGCAATGCGAAAAATGGCGATCATTTTTCTAGACAATATAAAGAGTAAAATCTTGATTCTGTGAAATTTAGTTTTGCATTATTATATTGTTACTTTTACTTTGTTAAAAGGTCTTAATACTTCTCCCACCAATGCTAATTTGTGATTATACTGCCCAAATATGTGGGGAGGAAAGGCAAAGAATTAAATTGGCACAAGTTAATGTGTGCTAGACTGACAGAATTCAGTTTTGATCCAACTTCATCATTCTGACAGCAAGTTAAAATGTAAGAGAGTAAAAACTGAGTAAAGCAAATGAAAGTAAATTTCAGAGGGAGCTCAGTGTAGCCTAGAAAACTACAGACAAAGGCAGAATTCTCTGGGATGGTGCAAATAACTGTTGCCACTGTAATGTCCTTGAGACACACAATTTGCTAACATTAATACCTGCACACATTTGACTGTTACATAACATGCTCTGGATCACACACATTATATTAAAACTGTGTAATTTGCTCTTGAAGACCTATTATTCAACATGTATGACTTTGTTTGAAAATAAAATTTCCATCCTAGACTTTTGCTCTGAGTCAGTTTGTCATGGTTTTGATCCACTGAAGGAAATCTACAGTGTTATAACATTTAATTATATTTTGGCAGTAGTGAGAGTCCAAGTATGTAGAAAGAGTTTGTATTTATCACTTTCCTGTTTTAACATGACAATGACTACTTCCGGGCGGCACGGTGGTGCAGTGGTTAGCACTGTCGCCTCATAGCAAGAGGGTTCCAGGTTCGAATCCCGGTCTGGGCCCTTCTATGTGGAGTTTGCATGTTCTCCCTGTGCCTGTGTGGGTTTTCTCCAGGTACTCCGGCTTCCTCCCACAATACCAAAAACATGCACATTAGGTTAATTGGCTACTCTAAATTGCCCCTAGGTGTGAGTGTGAGAGTGTGTGGTTGTTTGTCTTTGTGTGTTGGCCCTGCGATTGACTGGCGACCAGTCCAGGGCGTACCCCGCCTCTCGCCCGTAGTCAGCTGGGATAGGCTCCAGCTCCCCCGCGACCCTGACGGATAAGCGGTATAGAAAATGGATGGATGGATGACTACTTCCCTACGTAAAGCAAGCTCCATAAAGAAATGGTTTTTTCCAGTCTGGTGTAGAAGAGCTTTGGCCTACACAGAGCCCTGGCCTCTATCCCATCCAACACATTTGGTATGTACTGGAACACCGACTGAGAGCAAGATCTAATCAGCCAATATCAGTGTAGGACATCTTGTGTGTGAATGGGAACAAATCCCTGCAGCCAGATTCAACATCTGCTGGAAGGCCTCAAACCAGAAGAGTGGAGGTTGTTGCAGCAGCACATTAGTAAGTATGGTTTTGGAATGACATGTTCAGTAACTATATATGGGTGTTATGTTTGGATGTCTGCATATTTCCGGCCATGCAGTGTGGTTTAAAGGAATAAGTACAATAACAATTTGGGGAGTACTCTTATTCACTTTTTTAAAGAGTGACATGAAAAGATGGATATTAGTTTCAGTGTGTGGTTTTAGATGAAAAAAATACAAAGAAGTTCTACTCCAAAGAAGGATAGCCTTTATATATATATATATGTATATATATATATATATATATATATATGTATATATTAGCATCACCTAAAGAGGCTGTAAAGATACACTGTATAAGGCAAAATCCCTGCATATTTCAATGATTGTTGTAAAAACCCCACATTTCTTAGTAACTTTCTTTGTTGGTTCATTAAAAGTGAGAAACCTGTCATTCTTTTTAATGACTATTAATGAACAGAATCACAACATGTTAATAAGGTTTAAGATATAAGCACCACCAACAGACACCCTCATGTGGCTGGAAAGAGAAGGTGATCTATGGACAGTGCAAAAAACATAATGCCTCCAGCCTCACCTATCACTGTGAAAAAAGAAACAGAAATCATTCAAGAAATAAACTGTACCTGTACTAAATCTACGTTAAGTCAGAATCACAAACAAATACTTATTTTCCTAATCAATCATTGCTAGATAACATTTATGTTATTTATTTTTAGATCATCAAAGTTTTTATTTATTTAAATACACACATCAGCAGTATCAATACATTTGGTTATAAAATATCCATCTTTCCAATTCTACTGTAAGCTGTACTCATTGTATAATTATTTCTTTTAGCACGTGAAGGAATTGATCCACTTCCACCAGCTTGTCTGACGGGTTCCAGGGCGTTCCCAGGCCACGCGAGAGATATAATCCCTCCATCATGTCCTGGATCTGCCTCAGGGTCTCCTCCTGGATGGACATGCACAAATCAATTCCCCAGGGAGACGACTGGAAAGCATCCTAACCAGATGCCCGAACCACCTCAACTGGCTCCTCTTGATGGAAAGCAGCGGTGACTCCACTCGGAGCTCCCCTCGGATGTCTGAGCTCCTCATCTGATCTCACTGAGCCCAGCAACCCTGTGCAGGAAACTCATTTTGGTTGCTTGTATCTGTGATCTTGTTCTTCCGGGCACTACCCACAGCTTGTGACCATAGACTTCGAAGTTGATCATCGACCTGCAACCTAGGGTGTCTTGGTGCCAGGTACACTTGTGGACACCATTATGTTCGAACATGGTGCTAGTTATGGACAAACTGTGACTAGCACAGAAGTCCAATAACTGAACACCTCTCAGGTTCAGATCAGGCAGGCCATTCGTCCCACTCACATCTCTCTGGGTCACACTGTTGTTGCCCCCAATGAAGTCCCCCAGTAAAACAATGGAATCCCTGGTATGGGGCATCTTCTAGCACCCATCCCAGGGACTCCAAAAAGAATGGGTAGTCTGAACTGTCATTTGGTGCATAAGCACAAACAACACTCATGACCTGTTCAGCGACCTGAAGGTGCAGGGAAAAAGCCCTTTTGTTCACTAAACACCAACATACAGGCAGAGGGCCATAGGTCTATAAGTGAGCCCACTCCTGCCCTCACCCAAGGCAACTCCAGAGAAGAGAGTGGGTCCAACCCCTCTAAAGGAGACTGGTCCCAGAGCCCAAACTGTGTGCAGAGGTGAGCCTGACTATATCTAGACAGTATCTCTCAACCTCTCACCCTTAAGGGTGAGACAAAGAGCGGTTCACACAGACTTCTATGAATGGTAAACTCAAGGACAAGGCCGGCCTTTGAACATGGGGCCTGGCCGCACCCAGCCGAAGCTTGGTGGTCCAATCCCTGTTTGGTGAAGCTAGCTTAATACTGATTGCAAAATTTTAATTCATTTATTTCCAACAGATTGAAAAACTTAAGGATATATACAGTTGGTTATTTTAAAAGGCCGATCATTTTATAATTGCATATAGCTTACTCTAAATTTAGTGGATTACAAAAATTGAATTAAAGATGGTTTTATTTTACTTTTAGATTTTAAAAGTTTTGACATAATTGGGCAAGTTTCTGTTTTGTATTTTAAATTTGCTGAATTAGAGATTCTCTACTGATAAAAGCTGTGAAAAATGTGACATTTTAAACTTCCCATTGTACCAAAAGCAAAGGATGTCCATTTTAAATCAAAGTAATGGGAAACAAGGACCATGAGTTAATAGTTTTAGTCAAGAATTAAGGGAGTATTCTTTGGTTGTGTCTGCATTTTTCTTACTGCTGTTTCACAAACAGCCAGTGGTGGTTCTGATGCAGCAGATTGTGAACTCTAGTTCCCATGGCAGACAGGCCAACCTCTTTGGCTGTCACAGCTGTGTCTTTGTGTCTCTGTGTCTCTTGAGGCGAACTCAAGCTCATTACCTTCTCTCCTTTCACGCTGCCCTTACATGTGAAGATAATATTGTATACATGGGAGAAAGCTTAGAGAATTTAAAACTGCAGTTTTCTGAACAAAAGATTTGTTTCTTTTATGAACATAAAGGGAGCACATAACACGCATGGGGTCTTGAATCATTATTGACAGAGAGTGAGAGGCAGTGCATTCTTTAATTAAGGAGTAGTCAGGTGAACTTAACCAGGTAGCTAAACGAGGAGTGACAAAGAGTGAAAACAAGAGCCAATTAGTAAGGAGGAAAGGGAAGAAAAGGGTGGAGCTTGTATGCTGTAGGTCATTATCTCATCAGCCTGTAAAATGCCTTTCCTCAAAATAAATCAATTCTAGCCAGTATGCCTGTAACCACATATTTTGAGGAACACACACACACACGATATGACCTGTGATGTGATCTTAAAGGGTGAAAAAGGCAGGGTTTTTTTTTTGTTGTTGTTTTTTTTTTACAGCACAGCTAAATAATTGCTACAAAATATCTTGTTGTTGATCTAGCTAACAAGAGCTAACTGAGTAAATCTGGTACCAGTTGTTGAGCTTGTCATGTTAAGAGGCATGTGATGGGCTGAAAGTGTGAAAAACAACAACATACAAGTCACGGTGGACCTTTTTTTCCCCCTCAGTGCATCTAGTTCTTTAAGTCTTTATTCATTAAGCTTAATTGTTCTTTTTGTTACATCCTCTCTTCACCCAATACTCATATTTCAAGTGTAAATCAGGTGAAAAAACACACATTGAAGTTAAAGATGAATTTGACTGACACAATTTATTTTACACATCTTCATTATCATTGTTGTCAATCTTATGTTTTAATAACTTGGAGAGAGATATTTGATATTTATTTTTCATTGTGCAAATTTATTCAGAGTTGTATGTATGGATCTTTGTTTTGGCAATGATTTTATATCTTATAAATCACTGCTGCTTGTCTTGGCCTGGACACTCTTGTAAAGGAGATTTTTAACTTCAGTGAGTCCTTTTTTTTCCCCTGGAAAATAAAGATTAAGTAAAATAAACAAAATAAAAATATTCATATGATTTATACTTGTGAACTCATCTTTTTAACAAAACCTGAAAAAAAATTAATAAATTCAAAAGATTCAATTAATCAACATAAATCTTTAATGCTTATAAATTATTCACTTACATGACAACATTCCAACATTAATTTCCAACTCTGATTAACAAACTTTACATTTCAGCAATTGTGTCATAGAATTTTAATGCATCGACAAACTGATTTATTCATACAGTAACTGATGAATTACTCAGACCCGCTCTCATGCATTCATTTATGGGCTATGAACAGAGTGTTACATGCGTCATCATCACTTGTTCTCGGATAACATATCAGCATATTCATGTTTTCAGCTCATTTCATCATTGACACACTAACCTTACAAAGAAAAGATAAGATAAAAAGATAAATTAACATAAATGGTTTATACAAAAGTCTGTCAGAGAAGCCAGTGATCAACAAAAACTCTGGGATTCACTCTGTGTGTGTGTGTGTGTGTGTGTGTGTGAGTGTGTACATGTGTGTGTGCCCGTCTGTCTCTACAGGCGATGTGAAATGGAGCTGTTGACTGCTGGTCGAATAAACTCTTCCATTATCAGAGCCAGGATGTGGCACAATTCCTTAGCCTGAAAGAGACAGATGAAACGCTTGTAAGATTTAAACTTTCACCATATATCCTAATCTCACAGTAGCTCATTAAAACCCTAGATACAGAAAAGGTGAAGTTGTCCTTTAGCCTCAAACTGGGTTTGTACATTCGAGAAAGGTGAGAAATGTCTTAAATAACCATAAACCACAGTTATTACACAAAATAAGGAAATATTGGATGTTTTGTGTGCCAAATATTAATAACCACGTGCATATGAGGTCAGAAGAGACATTTATGCCACCGGAATTTGGGGATTTTGATGATCTCTGGAATTGTTCTTTTTCTGTGACAGGGTGATTGGTAAATAGATAGATAAGATCCCTGTGTGATTTTAATACATAAGTGTACTAGTTATAATATCATCATCAGCAATTTTAATCTTAGCAAAGGTTTGTAACTATTTCCCAAAAATGCATTGCAACTTGCACACTGGTGCTCTTTTTATTTTTTTTCACCCATGTACCTCAGACAACCTGAATCACTGCAATGAATGGCGCAAAAGCTCTGGCATGAGACAATGTGTCAGTGCGTGTCTGATTGACATACTTTTCACATGAGGGAACACACCTTTATTTATGTCTAAAAGCATTTTTCCCACAGCTCGTCATGAAATCTTTCTGTTGTTCTTGTTCAGGGAATGAAAATGTTACAAAGAAATTTAGGAGCCGGATTAATATTTGGATCATCCCATTACAAATGTTTCTCTCATGTCTCAGTCGCATTACCACTCCTTTCATGATGTGAATCCATAGATGTCAAGTTGTAAAAAATACAATTCTCCCTTCAGTGTGAACATGTCGTCACCACTGTTGTTACCTGCTTGAGATGAATGGTGATTTTTTTGGGACGGCCTGAATTGCCATAATTGATGTCCACAGCTGGGACTTTGTTTTGTTTCTTGGGATGAATTGTGCGCATGGACTGCACATCCGCCAGAGGAATCTGAAACACTCGCTCCTGCAGAAGAAACATGAATCAACAGGTAACAGATATGGCTTTTTTAACAACTGCATGTTGGGCATCAGTGTAATGCACTTCTGTTATCCTCCAGGAATGTTGGCCAGCTGCTGAAAATGAGACATTTGGATTCAAACACTGAAGCGATGACAACCAGATGAGACAGAGTTTACCCCTAAACCAGTATAAATGATTCATACAAATATAACTTTACATGGTGAAAACATAAACGTCTCATGTTCAATTTGGTGAGGTGAATTTGCAAATGGTACCTGTGTTTTGGGGTGAAGGAACAGCACCCCCTCCTGGCTGATATTGATTACGCATGGAGAGGGACAGCCACGTTGGCTGACCTTCTGGGCTAAGAAAGCATTGGAGCCGAACAGAGGCAGGGTGGTAAGAAACTCTGAAAAACACAGACAAATACAGTTATCACCAACGGCGAGAGGAGAGGAGAGGAGAGGAGAGGAGAGGAGAGGAGAAACGCTAATACGTACCAATAAATTTCATTTTGGCATCTTGAGGGCTAAGGGACGCCATGGCAGCTATCTGGCCCTGACAGAAAGAGTGGATCTCATCAACTTTACTGCTGATTCCATCCTGTGAGGGCAGGTACTCCTTTATCTCAGGCCTTGTGGAGAAATACAATCACCAAGGGTCAATATACACATAGATAACAATGTAGAAGTATTTAATGATATTGCATTAGTCACCAGAAGATGTTTGGCAGCTCCAGGTACTGTAGATTATCAGGATTATGTGATTTGATTGCACACCGGAAAGCAATGACCGACCAGTGCTGCCAAGTATGATGGAGTTTATCCTCTTAATGCTTTGAATTTGAATTGAATCAACTTAAAGGCAATGACTGATGACCCTCCAGCTGCCCAGCATTTAAGTGGTATTCTAACAGTTAAGAACCGTGGTAAAGAATTATCCCTTTCAGTCAGGGAATTTAAAGAAATACTTCAACATTTTGGTAAAAAAAAAAAAAAAAATTAATTTGCTACATAACAGCGGGATGAAAAGATATCAGTCTCATGTAAGGATATGATTAGCTTAGCTTAGCATGTGGACTGGAAGCAGAGGGGAACAGCTAGCCTGGCTCTGTGACGAATGACTGTTGAAGGGAAAAACCTACCAACATCTCCACCAAGAAAGTAATCTGAGTATTTAAAAATTAATTTGTTAAATTCATGCACAAATAGAAGTGGAAATGTGTACAACAGGTTTAAGAGGAGTTATGACACAATGACAGGGAGTAGCAATTGTTCCTCCCACATAAAATTGTTGTTCTTACATTTCTGTTTGTGTGCAGATTAAACTAATGAGATACAACATATTAATGAGTGAGGTTTAAAGGGGCTGGCAGGAGTGTTTTTGAACTATGGACAGAGCAAGCTACAGCAAAATGCAGTTTAACTACCAGCTTAATTACATGTAGCTCACTACTCCTCAACACTGGATGTCATTAATACATTCTTGAAAGTGAGAGGGGAACAGGCTGCCATCAAGGCACTCATGTGTTCTGTATCTCGGTGAAATGTTTGTGTTTGATATCTTTTCTTTCCTGATCAGTAAAGCATTACTGGGATTACTGTGTGCATACGACTCACAGCGAGGGCTGGTGCTTCAGTCCCTGAGCCAGATGCAGCAGTGCTGACAGCTCTGCTATCTGCTGGATGGAGGAACCACCTGCAGCAGGAGCAAGCATCAGCTGCCCACTCAGATATTCACCCAGGAGCTGCACACACACACACACACACACACACACACACAGAGGCAGCATAAAGAACAGTGAGATGGAAACTGGACTAGTGGGTAGAAATGAACTTGGACTTTTCATGACTGTTGTGAAATGATGCTGTCACCTGCTGGTAGTGGAAGTCCACATAAAGGTCACTGTTGAAGGACAGGGGGCTTCTCCACGTCATTCTTCTCAGGGACAGGAAGATGGAGCCATCGTTCCGCAGGAAGTCAAACAGGTACTCCTCAGGATGGAGGGGCCGCACCACTCCGCCTGACAGAGGACGAACAGAGGAGAAAGGAGGAGGTGCATGACATTCATCTGTTACTTAACACTGCTTTGTCTGCTTAACTCACATCCAACATGGCAGATAAAGGTTCAGAACAGCGGTCGAATCGGAACAGCATCTGTGTGATTTACCTTGAATTTGGTTGGCGAGGATGATGAATTCTTTGATTTCTGTGACATCTGAGATGCCCATGTCATTACAGATCTCTGTTACCACATCTGCTGCCAGCTGGAAGAAGATGAAAATACAGATACTGATAAACAAAAAGATTGCTGCTTTTGATCAAAGATATCAAGGTAGAAATAAATCTTACACTGAAGATGTGAACGTTGATGGGCAATTCCACTCCTCCTGGAAGACTGATAGGGACATTCCGAAAAGTGTTGCCAGCCTATAGAAAGCCATTACACATTCAAAATCAGTTCAGCTGTAAATACAGATAAAGATGAAAGATAGCAGTTGAAAGACACCATGAAAGACATGCTTTTATTTGTTCAAGATAGTAGGTTAACTTGCCAAAATGGACTCCATCTCTACATGTGAGGGGATGTTACGGAGACCACCAAAATTGAGAGATCGTTGAAGGTTATTCTCACACAAGCCCGCCAGCTCTGAGAACACATATGAAAGTGTGGGCACTCCATCATGTCCAGCTGATTTTTTATTTATTTATTTTTTCATTATGATGAATTGCAAAGGTTTGCATCTTTGTGTCAATGTGTCATTTGTAAATGATGCTGGTGTTTCTTCTACCTCGGTAAGGATGGTCGTAGTCCTGAGAGATGTCATGTAGGTGTGACATGACATAAGGCTGCAGTGTACCAGAACAGGGGAAGAACCCAGTCACCAGGCTGAGCAGCTCCCAACCCTGTGCACATGAGGATCTGTAAAGGCAACACACAGCAACCATGGCATTATTTCTTATGACAAATCATGAGAATTTTACAAGCCAACAGAGATTTCACTTTTTTAAAAATTCAGCATAAGTAGAGTTAAGTTCATTTTGAGTTATAATTGGCCAACTGAATAAGTCCATTATTCAGTCCCTTTTTATTTGTGTTTTGATCTCCACAAATGCTTGAAAATATCTTTCTCGTTGGCTGCTAAATGCTCTACTAGCTTCACCAGCTAGTCTCTAACTGTGTCTGTCTGCTGTTTGGTGTTGCACAGGTAGCTTACAGTGTGTTTATCAAAGCTTTTTCACTGAAAACAGCTACCTGCTGCAGCTGGAAATTATGTTGATGAGAGATGAGATGCTGACCTAAAACAGTAAAGATTAAAACCATAAGAATGAACTAAAAGAAATAAAAATAGTAGAGCAGGGAGGACGCAGAGTTACCGATAATTAGTATGAGCCACAGCTTTTCCATTAGCCCATAGCCATTTGATCCATTATTAATGAAACATATTTGTTAGAGTAACTTTAAGACATTGTGTATTTTTGCACTCTGTCAGCACTGAGGTAGATCCAAGTGGATGAATGTGCGATTTATTCCAATGAGCCATAATATTATTACTACCCGCCTAATTCTGATCAGGTCCCCCTTTTTCTGCCTGGCCCATTGAGGCGTGGACTTCATTAGATCTCTGAAGGTATGCTGTGGTATCTGGCACCAAGCCATCAGCAGATCCTTTAGGTCCTGTAAATTATGAGGTGGGGTCTCTATGGATTGGACTTGTTTTTCCACCACATCCCACAGATGCTCGATTGGATTGAGATCTGAAGAATTTGGAAGCCAAGTCCAAACCTTGAACTCATTGTTGTGTTCATAAAGCCAGTCTTGGACATTGCCATGTGGTAGGGCGCATTATCCTGTTGAAAGAGGCCACTGCCATTTGAGCTACAGTAGCTCTTCTACTGGATTGGACAATAGAGGACAACCTTGGCTGCCCATGACCATGTGACTGGTTCACCGGTTCACCTTCGTTGTGCCACTTTTGTTAAGTCCTGACCGTTGCAGACCAGGAACATCCCACAAGAGCTGAAGTTGGCCCTTGTCAAAGCCGTTCAAATCCTTACACTTGACCATATCAAGGACAAAACGTTCACTTGCTGCCTAATATATCCCACCCACTGTCAGGTGACATTGTGATGAGATAATCAGTGTTATTTGCTTGCTCAGTGGTAACAATGTTATGGCTGACCGGTGTAGTTAATTTGTTAATCAACCAAATATATTAATTGTATTGCTATCAGTTGATTTAAATGTTTTTAAATGTATTATTTCCAGTTATTATTCAGTAATAATATGTATTGGAAATGTTACCAAAAATGACACACACTCACCCGTTTGGGTTGTTCGTGGTTTGCTTGATGATCTGACAGAAGATTTCATCTCTCAGCGGCTCATTTTCCTTCCCCAACTGAACAGAAGACAGATACAGTTCTTTAAGGTCATCAACTTCAGAGAAACACAGGAACAGAAGCAATGCTATACACAGTAAAAGCAGTCCAATTGACACATTGTTTGAAAGAGCACTGACCAGTAAGATGTGGCTCAGGCAGTCTGTCTGATTGCTATTCTTCTTCATTGGTGTATCACCCATGAACTGCATCAGGTCTGGAGGGACAGATAAATGGGAGGATGATGGGGGAATAGAGTAACAGCGGGTACAGTGTGTATTTGTTAGATGCACTTACTCATGAAGCACTTGACAGATAAATCACTGATTTCAGGATCACTGTACAGAATGAGGGACTCCTGGATGGGGACCTGAAAAAAAGGAATAGACATGAGACAAATTACATATCTAAAGAACATCCACATGAATGATACACAGAACCCAAGGTTTCGCCACAGAATATTGGATTGTAAACATATGATTAATGTTATTCACTTCACCTGTCAGTGGTGTTAATGTTGTGGTTGATTAGTGTAAAATAGATCAGGTACATACATGTAAGTGTGAAAGAAGGCTAAAGTAAACACAAGTGATCCTGCTATATTCTAGAAAGTAAATATTAGTCCAGTTTTCCAATGAATTTAACCCATTTAATCCAGAGCTAGTAGAGCTGTAAATGTTATGATCCTGGGATAAGATTATCCCTGGACTAACAATGTGTGTATGAAAAGGAGATAAATTATCCCAGGGTCAGTACTTACTACAGGGTCAACATGTAGCCCAGGTCTATTCTAGTCTAATATCAAGCTGACCAGGCATTCTAGGATTTTAGACAGACAGGACAGCTGGGCTCATACATGGATACATTAACAATTACAACCATGAGATGTGATGCTGAAGAGATTGAACTTTCTCACCTTTGTGTGTTGAACTGCCTCTGAAAAATCCCTTCCACCTGCTGGCAGACCTGTAGCTGCCACTCTTTAATAAACAAATAATATTACCCCAAAATTAGCCATGACGTGTCATATGAAGCCAAACCATCTGAATATAATCAACAACAAATATTATTCATACCTAAAGTACTTCATGGCAAAATCAGCCATGGTCGAGTGGATCTCCAACTCATGGACTGAGCCCTGGACTGAGCTCTGTACAGATCCTGGTACTGAGGCCTCTCTGCTGGGCCGCTCTGAATCAGGAGATGGGTCTTTCTGTGAATTGACAGGTTTAGCAACTCTCATGCTTTTCCTCTTTTCATCTCTTCGAGCAAGGTGGAGAAAGTGGTAGTCTGGTGCTGCAGATGGCTGGGTGAGGTCCTCTTGGAAAAGACCAGAGCGTCCTCCTATGGTACCAAAAAGCCAGCCTGGTGGAAAACACACAAAAACATTCAACTGTGCACAAAATATCTAGCACAATAAAATATCACAAACATATGTCTGGCATCCTAATAAAGAACTCACCTCTCTGGACTCCTTCCATTGGCTGCAGTTTGATGATGTCACCCTTGTTGAAGCTCAGCAGACTTTTGTCATCTGTCACAAAGCTCTTTAGGGCAATCACATGGCCTGAGTCCTGGAGAGCAGATAGAGAGATGTCCAGAAGGGTGATGCACGGACTAAAGGTGATGGCCCAAAAGGCGTCACAATGCATCAACAGGAAAGGTGCATTAAAGAATGACGAAGTACCCTGATGAGCTCCCGGAGGAAAAGTCGGATCATGGCAGCCATCTGAGGAGCTTTGGATGATTGCAGCACCAAGTTCTCACCCTTCAGCACCAGCTCCACTTTGTCTGCACCCTGGAGGTCAACTGACAGCAATTCTGCAAAACTACATTCATGCAGACCATTCTGATCAATTAAAAAAAATCAAGAGAATGAAGGGTGTTTTGGTTTTATGGGCCTTTAATCTATTGTATCTAGAATACTAGAAAAAGAATTTTCAGGTTTCTTTTCAGGCCAGTTGATTGAATCTGCCACAGAATCTGTAAAAGCATTGCAAATATCAGCATGTTGTAAATGTGTGGATGATTATTTGTGGATGTTTACCTGTAGCTCTGTAGCAGGTGGAGATGCTTGGGGTTGATGCCTGATGCACTGACCACCTTCAGAAGACGAATGCCACGATGAGACACACCCAAGACCTGAGTGTCTCCACTGTCCGACTGCAACAAATACATACAGAGATATCCAGGAGTTGTTAATGGTCTGAAAAACAACTAATGACACTAAGTAAATCCTTTAATTACAGAAAAACAGACTGTTATTATTTTAGGAAATTTGCATATTTTCTAATGATTCAACAACCACAAATGTGGTCAGTCTTGGTTTACTTGCCATTTTTACCACCAAGACACAAACACTGATGTCATTCAAAACTATATTAGTTTATTTTATTTCGTTTTTTATTTAACTGTTTGGCCCATAGTTATAGAGAATGTTTGAGATTTATTACAGCCAAACACATCTTGGTATTTTTTAACAAACACTAAAACAGAACCAGAAAACAGTTATATGAAGTCATTAATAACAAACTAAGTGACAAAGTCGGAAAGATGACAGTCTTGAAGATGACACTCAGGTTTCTCTTAGCTCTCTCACCAGGTGACTATATGGTTCCTTACTCACCCTGTAAAGACTTACAGCAAGTAAATAGTTGGAGACAATTAAAATTCCGTCAATTAAATAAGGACAAGACAGAAATCATTCTATTTGGCTACAAGAAGAAAATAATTAAAGTTAAATCAAATAATTAAAGTTTCACAGCTTGATTCCAAAGCTGTAAAGACCAAAACCCAAGTTTGGTTTAAAGGTCTCATGTAGAGAAAGGATTCAGAGAAACTTATTCCTGCCTTTTCACTGTTTTACACCACAGCTGCCAGAGTTCTAATCTCGTAACCCAACCGGTCAAGGCAGATGGCTGCCCTCTTAGAGCCAGGGTCTGCTCTGAGGTTTCTGCCTTCTAAAGGGCAGTTTATCCTCACCACTGTCACCAAGTGCTTGCTCAAGGGGGAATGTTGGGTCTCTTGGTACTCTAATTGGAAAGGGTCATGAGATAACTTTTGCTGTAATTTGACACTATATAAATAAATTGAATTGAATTAATGAGAACTACTTATTTTACACTGTCAAAAAAATCCTGCATTATATCCATTTTGCCATGCTCACCTTCACAGGGAACAGGCGGGTAAAGTAGTTTTCCCAGTTGTCTCGAGCAGCAATAACAATCCTCTTCTTCATGCTGTCATTCTGGATGGTGCTTATAGTTGTTCCCACATTGAAATTTGCTGAAATCATATAAAGTATATCCAATGATTTAATGAGATTCCTTACAGCTATTGGTAAGTGAATTAAGGTTGTAACAAAAACATCTTAATCAACTATAGCATCCAGCTTCACAATTATACATCAAAATTCTCACCCAGCAGGTCCTTCATCTTCCTCTTCTCCTCCCTGCTGATCCTCACACAGCTGTCAGAGTAGGTGTCCCTCATAATCTGAAAAATATCACACAGTAACAACATGAAGCGTTTGATTCCTACTGCAGCTGAATTACGATGGAGATAATGAACAATGAATGGCTGAGTACTGTAGATAAATATTGTAGGATCACCCAGGAAACTGCAGGTTCAACTTGATGACAGAAATAAACAAATAAACTAACCTGTTCACATAACAGATTGAGGATGTAGGGCCGGTTGAAGATTTCTCTGGGGTAAAATACCTGCACACAAACAAAAGACATTTGCGGTTAGTGGGGAAGGCTTTTAATAAGAAGATTTGCAATTCAAATCCACTGTGCAGTGATATTATTATCGATAATGCACTAATGTCGGTCTGAACAAGGCTGAATTTCCATTCTGTAGTTTCTATCTAGCATGCTGGATGAAAAGTTGTTAAATTCATTCATTTTCTATACCGCTTATCCGTCAGGGTTGCGGGGGGTGGGTGGAGCCCACATTTTGACCATGTGCATAATGAGACTAATGAGCCAGTGGGCTATGTGAAATGCGAAATGTAACTTTTAGTTTTATTTCATTATTGCCAAATACCTATCTTAGTTTAGAATTTATTATTTTATTTGTTAAGAAGGATTCATTTTATTTATAAGCATTTAGAGGGCTGACTGAGATGACGATGTTAGCAGAGTTTTTGGTTTTTTTTTTTTGTTGTTCCAACATCTAGTGGTATATAACTTTGATACTCATGAATAAATGATGGTAAAAGTGTATAAACAACTCCTTCTTGACATAAGGCAAACATTTGAATAATGGCTGCAGCGGGTTCGGGCTTTGAAAAAATGGGTTCATGTGGGTTTGGACGGGTTCGGGCTGAATTCTGCTGGGCTCGGGCCATGTGGGGTCTACCCTATTATAGCTCTAATCCCCATGGCAAGGGTATCTTGCAAGGTTTTGGAGCCACATGCACTGCCATCCAGTTGATGTCTTTATCAAGGATGTCCCTGCATTAAACAATGAAAAACCACATTCCAGATTTCAATCCAGAATTAGTGTATGACACCAAATTTTTTACTATGAGTGACACCTTTTACATTTCACATAGTCACCGGATACATAATTAACATAAAACATTGATCACTGCATGGTTAAGCGAATCACCGGTTCTCCCTCACTCTGTGTGTGTGTGTGTGTGTGTGTTATTCTTACCTCTTTTCGCAGGAACAATTTTCCTGGCATGTTGGAGTAAGAGAAGTAAACACTAGCAGAGAAACGGTGGAGCTTGGAGCGAATGTCCTCATCATCCATTGTCACATCTACAGTTATTAAACAACAGATGAGGTCACTCGCTGACATGAACTTCCTCACAATGGATAACACTGTGCTGAATGCTAGTTAGCAGCGATTGACATGTGTTAGCGTCTTAGAAGAGGCCTTTTAAGTCACATGAACAAAATGTCCAGAACAAGATACGAGAGGCACCCACCAAGAGACGGTGCAGCCATGGGTGGTGGCTCAGGGATGTTCTGAAGGATGGGTTCTGGGGGTGGAGAGGGTGGTGGTGGTGGTGGGGAGTCAGGGGGAGTAGGGAGGTGCTTGGAACGCTGCGAGCTGAACAGATCTTCCAGGGAGCGTTGTTTCTGCTGCATGTTGCTGGAGATGACGCGGGGACCCCTGGTGGAGGGAGGAGAGGGCGGTGGGGATGGGCTCTTCGGGGGAGGAATTGATGGAGGAGGAGGAGGGGGCACCCACTGTTTCTGTAGCAAGAAATAGAAAATACGAAGATGTAGCACAAAGTATATTCCAGACAGAGATACAGAATAATAAAACTTTAATACCACTTTTGTTTCTTGGAGAAATTTAGATGTATTTTTATTAGTAGTTGTAGTTAGACAGTCCCCACCTTCTGTTGTGGTACTGGTGCTTTGTTTTTCAGCTTGGCCAGAGCTTCCTCTTTGGGGTCAGTCTTCTTTACAAAGTGGCGTACAGGATATCTGTGGAGAAGAATCACAAAGATTACATGGGCTATTACCACTATTCAAGTGAAAGAGCATTCTAGGATCAATTTAGCTTGGATCATGCTTCACCAATCACCAAATGAAAGTAAAACTGGAAAGCTTAAAAGCAGTAAAGTAAAAGTTTATGTGGGGTTACTGGTTGTCCAGGGAAACAGGCACACTGCAATCACAATATCCCAACCTTTGAGAAATTCTATATGTTATATAGCAAACTTTTATTTTCATCTTCTTCACCTTTGGAACTAGACTTAAAACATTTAAAACTTACTTTTAACCTGTCAAGTCTTTGTATTTGAGCACGATATTATCTCATTTTGACTGCTAAATGCAACAGAGACATTATGCCCTTTCCATGTTTCTTTAACCACAGAATTTTTTATTTGTGTGTTTGTGTGTGTGTGTGTGTGTGTGTGTGTGTGTGTGTGTGTGTGTGTGTGTGTGTGTGTAAAGTCTGAGCAAGATGCAGCAGGATATTAGATCAGAGGAAACTTTACTCAATCCTCAGGATGTGTGTATAGGGCTCACAGAGACTGACCTGACAGGCTCAAAGGGTTTGGGTTCTGGCTGGGGTCTGCTGTTGTACTGTTTGATGATTTCCCGGATCTTGGAGCTGGGCTGAGGCTGAGGCTTGGTGAGGGGGACTGGGACAGGTTTTGCTTTTGGGGGGTCTTCTTCTTTGGCAGGAGGGGTTGGGGGGCGCTTCACTGTGGAGATGAGAGACAGAAACTACATCAAAATATCTGTAGATTCCATAAATATCTAGTCCCTTGGACTTGTTTCATTTTCTTACCTTCAGGCTTAGGTGCTGTAGGTGGGGGAGTTGAACGACGCAATGGTGGGGAGTGTTGCTGTTGTCTGGGTGGGCTGGAGTTGGTTAGCTGAGTGCCTGGGGGACAGCACAGGAGAGAGATGGTGCGGAATAAGGAAATCTATAACTTAAATTGCAAAGTTATGGTACTTCATATAACATTTCAGCATCATTAAACCATTTCAACATATTTTAAGACATAACTGAGAAGGCTTGTCGCACCAACCGTTCCTGCATTCATATTTTAGTTCTACAGCATTTGACATAGCAGACATAGAGGAATGTCCCCTGGATTACTAAATAATAAACAACATGCATTCAAAATTTTTAAGTAGTGGGAGGACGGACACAAGTCATCATGTTCATGTTCTTTGATCATCTTCAGAGTTACTAGGAAAGTGAATAAGTGGGGTTTATTTAGATGTGAGAGGCAGATCAGGTAGATGTGAGAGTTTGGAAGATCCATCCATCCATTTTCTATACCGCTTATCCGTCAGGGTCGCGGGGGAGCTGGAGCCTATCCCAGCTGACTACGGGCGAGAGGCGGGGTTCACCCTGGACTGGTCGCCAGTCAATTGCAGGGCCAACACACTAAGACAGACAACCACACACTCTCACACTCACACCTAGGGGCAATTTAGAGTAGCCAATTAACCTAATGTGCATGTTTTTGGTATTGTGGGAGGAAGCCGGAGAACCCGGAGAAAACCCACGCAGGCACAGGGAGAACATGCAAACTCCACATAGAAGGGCTTCGAACCTGAAGGGATTCGAACCTGGAACCCTCTTGCTATGAGGCGACAGTGCTAACCACTGCACCACCGTGCCGCCCAGTTTGGAAGATAGTTCGGTCAAAAGAGGAAGCTACATGTGCAGTATCGCTATTGGTTGCTTATCAGCTCCACTCACCAATCTGTTGGAAGTATCTCTTCTTATCTCTGAAACTCTGCAGGTCATCTGGATCTGCTAAGTGCACTACTCTTTCTGGCTGTAGAGGAAATGGACACAATATGTTAACACAAATGAAGAGGAAACAGACCCAGCGATGTCAGCGCTTCACATTTCGGGAATTAAAGGATATGGCTGCAGTATTCTATAATTTTCTGTATTTTAATATATCTTTGCTCTGAACAAATCACAGGCATAAATCCAAACCAGCAATGAATGTATCCCACTAAATGTTGACTGATAAAAGTCTGATATATCTTCTTCCTCATGAAGCTAACTTGTTATGTGTGTGTGAGTCCCACATACACATACATATACTGCTTCCACAAAGACTCATTAGATCGTCAAATATGGATTCATCCACAGTTGAAAATAGTCCCTAGCAAATGCTCTGTTGCGCATTTCCTCCTGCTTAAATAACATTAGTTAAAAACTGCAGTGGCCAGTTTCAGAATTATTAAAACGACAAAATAATATATTTGTTAGCAGATTTTGAAAACTTCTGTGTTCCTGGGGGTCTTTCTTATTGAAGACGCATAAAAAGCTTGGAAAATTTGTTTTATAAGAAAATATAGAACATCAGCATATAACATGAGTGAACGGGCTGGATAAAATATCATCCCTATTGGGAAACTGGGCCTTTACAACAGTATCAGCTCAAAGTTTGAGATGTTAGATGTTACAACAACAAAAAAAGTGAATGTCATACCTGAATATAAAATGAAATGTATGAAAAAAATGCAGTAAAATAATAAAGATGAATAAGTATTGGAGTACACAATGAAATACCTCTGGTTCAGCCTTCTTGTGGGTGGAAGTGCGTTTAGGTGCAGGTGCTTTGGGTGGGGCGCGAGGGGGTGAGGGAGATGAAGGGGAGGATGAGCGCGAGCTTGAGCGATCTCTGGACCGTCGCTCGGACCGACGTCTCCGCTTCCGCTCCTCCTCCTTCTTCTTCCTCTCCTCCTCCTTCTGCTTCCTCTCCTCCTCCTTCTGCTTCCTCTCCTTCTCCTTCTGCTTCCTCTCCTGCTCCTTCTGCTTTCTCTCCTCCTCCTCCTTCTGCTTTCTCTCCTGCTCCTTCCGCCTCTGCTCCTCCTTCTTCTGCTGCTCCTGCGTCTGCTGCTGAGACAGACTCATCGCCTGCATGGTCATCTGCTGAGCCTAGAGAGTAGGAGAGTACGGGATTTGAAGTATTGGAAGGGAAGTAGGTAGAAGAAATAGGGAAGGTAGACATATGTATGGAATCACAAATAAATGGTGAAGCCTAACCATCATGCAACAGCAACACCATTTATAAGCAAAACATAATTTCAACAGACTGCATTTTCTATTAATATAATGAGGGAATGTTTAAATTCAAGTACGAGGCAAATTGCAAAAATTTTGATACAGAGCATATCAATTAAATGTTCACTGGCAGCATATTTCATTTGTTTTCCAGAACATTTAACAACAAAAAAGACGTTTCCCTTATCTTAACCAAAATGCTGTTGTTACCTAAATCTAACCACAAACTGGAGTCTGGACTCAGTCTGTTGTTTCTGGTCTTGGAGTCACCTCCTTGTGACTTTGTTGTGGCACAGGTGTGTAGTATTTGATTCAGTGAAATAAATATTAACTAATAAACATTATCTCAGAACATAATCCAGACAGCTTTGCTGTTGCAAATTATTTGTATATAAATGTACTTTCTAGGAGACAAGCCTGGAATAGTATGCTAAGTGAGCTTGTCCTCACCATGAGAAGGGCCTGCTGGTTGATGAGAGCTTGCTGTGTTGCTGCCATCTGCATGGGGTCAGCGGCAGCGGGGGCAGGCATAGGCATCTGAGGCATCATCATGGCTGTGTAGGAGCAAATATGATAAACTGTTTTTCAGGTAGAAATCAACTATATTTAAATGAAGGAGTTTTGTGTTTACTATTTTATGTATATTGTTTTTCACATATCAAACTGATTTTTACATACAATAAGAAACATACCAAGGCACGACATAACATTCATCATACATTAAACCAATCCCATTGCACAAATTGTGAGGGGTGGGAAGTATGATGTCCTCAAATTACTTGAAGTAGGATTTTGTTGAAGGAAGTAAAAATCTGCTTGTTACATATGTCCATATATTCTTTGAGGGTTTTCTAGTACATTAGGACTTACCATTTTTTTGAGGAACTGTATTTGCTTTTGCTTTAAAATCTGAATTTGTTATTCCAAGTAAACACGTGGCTGGACAATAAGAAAAATTTAACAATGATGACACCGATGTTTGTAATCAGATACATCCATCCAGATTCTCTTTGCAAAAAGGCAAACATGCATGAATGTGTCATTTGATTCATTTTCTTTAATCTACATGGCGATAAACTGAATGTAAAAAAAAAAAAACTGTAGCTATTTCTGCATTGACTGATGTATGAGTGATTCGTGTAGAGGGTTTACCTGGCATGGCTGGCATGGTTGGCATGGTTGGCATTGTTGGCATGGTTGGCATCATGGGAGTTGCACCATAGCTGGGCATTGATGCTCCTGAGCAGAGGGGAACACAGTAACAGAAAATCTTTTTCTGCCACTTACGTGATATGAAATGGATTCAAGCTTTCAGAAAACATCCCCAACGGCACACAAAAAGTTTGATTCTTGGTGAAACAAATGAACCTACGCACTCACTTACCCATAGGATAGCTTGGCATTGTCATAGGCATACCTGAAAAACAGAAGGATCAGAGACTGAAACACTTAATTCCCAAATGAGTCTATAAAAATTAAAATGCTCTCTCATAGAAAGTGAATTTTATACTTAGCTTTATTGAAATACTTAATTAAAAAATTACAAACATTACTATATACACCGATTAGCCATAACATCATAAAAACTGACAGGTGAAGTGAATAACATTGCTTATCTGGTTACAATGGCACCTGGCAGTGAGTTTGATATATTAGGCAAAAAGTGAATATTTTGTGATTGAAGTTGAGTTTATTATAGCTCAAACTGCTGAAAAGGCTAATGTTGGTTCTGACAGAAAGGTGTCAGAACACACAGAGCACCGCAGTTTGCTGTGTATGGGGCTGCAGGGTGTCCATGCTGATCCGTACCCATCACCAAAAAGTGCCTACAATGGACACATGAGCGTCAGAACTTGACTACAGAGCAATGGAAGAGTATGACCTGATCTAATGAATCAAGTTTTCTTTTCCATCGTGTGAATGGCCAGGTGCATTATGGGAAGAAGGCAAGCCAGCAGAGGAAGTGTGATGTTTTGGGTGATGCTCTGCTGGGAAACCTTTGGTCCTGACAGTCACCTACGTAAACAATGTTGCTGACCAAGTAAGGAAGGAAGGAAGGAAGGAAAGTGATATATCTTGTCATTGGAGGGAACTCACTCCAACGAAATTTGTTCTCTGCATTTAACCCACCCAAGTGACGTGCACACACACACAGCGAACCCGGGGCAGTGGGCGACCGCGTGCAGCGCCCGGGGAGCAGTGGGGGTTAGGTACCTTGCTCAAGGGTACCTCAGCCATGGACACCGGGACGGGGAATCGAACCAGCGATCCACCGGTTACGGGTCCGACACCCTAACCGCTGATCCACGACTGCCCCCCTTTTTTTTTTTTTTTTTTTTTTTTTAAAGGAACACCCCTTCAAAGTATTCCCTGATGGCAGTGGCCACTTTTAGCAGAGTAATGCCTGACATGGAGGCCCCACTTTGCAAATTACAGGACTTAAAGGATCTACCACTGACAGCTTGGTGCCAGAAACCACAGCATACCTTAAAAGGTAGAGTGGAGTCCATACCTCGCAGAAAAGGGGGGACCTACTCAGTATTAGGTGATTAGTAATGTTATAGCTGATCGATATACCGTTAGGCAGAATTGGGAACTCAAGTAGGTGACTTGGAGTGACTTCTTCCCTGCAGAACATTGCACTGTGAAGATATGATTAATTTTATTCACTTCACCTGTCAGTGGTTTCAATGTCGTGGCTGATCGGTGTATAGTGGAGCCAGCCACCAGAGAGCGCTGCACTGACCCTCTGGTGACTGAACAAAGTATGAAAGTACAATAGAAAACTAATAATGACTACAATCATCTCTAATTATATCACTTGCTCAGTATGAGCTGATGAGCTGGCTAATGCACCCCATAAAGGGATCCCTTCTCTCCCTTCTCTGATGTTCAGCTTGACTTTTACCTATGTTTCATGCATCAAATCTTATCCAGACTGAGCAATAGAGGGTGTTTTACACTGGACAGATTGTAAAGCTGTTGTAGCAGTTGTGATTTTGTACTATATTATGCCAGAAATTTTAAACAAAGGAAAAACATTTTTTTCATGCACTATAAAAGTTATTATCACTCAATATTAATTTAACAGAAGTCAGTACAGTGTGAATATTACCACACCTGCAAATAAAACAATTCAGCACTGGAGCGCAAGATCCAGTTTTCTTACCAGTTCCGTACATGCCAGGTTGCATAGGTCCAATCCCTCCTCCTCCTCTCATCCTGCGGTTTAGCATGGCTACTCTTTCCATGTCCTACACACACACATGCACACACACACACACACACACACACACACACACACAAATGAATGAGTAACACATTTCATTCTCAGTGACACAGCAGGAGTGGTGGTGGAGGAGGTGTGCAGTTATTTGAGCAACAGCAGGAAACACAACCCAGTGAAATCCCACACTCTGTAATAAGATACAGCCAGTGATACAAAATCCATCAGAGACCAGCGAGCATGCTCATTACACACTATGGTATAAAACACTTTTTCAGACCAAAAAAATCTTTACATTTATTTTCATTGAAGAGACAGTAGAAATAATAAAATTAATGTGATGACATCACTGACCGGAGGTCCTTGGTCCAGTACAGGGACAAACAAGTCATCAACGTAGGCGTCCATCTGTCGACCACGGCCTGCAAACAGGTGGAGAACAGGGAAAAGAACAAGGATGTAGCTGGGCATGGATTTACTCATTGATGGATCCCATTGATGGAAAAAAAAATCTAGGAATATGTACTGTGTAAGCACACTATAAACCTACATAACAGATACTAAAACTTGATACAGTGACACAATAATCAGTCTGAATGGCCATTTTGTTTCAGGTCATTAATATAGCACTAAATGACACTCAGACAAAGCCAGCAACAAGCTGTCAACACAGTGACGCATTTAGCAGTTAGAGATAGATCATTTTTTCAGGTGCTGGTGAACACTGACCACGATTAGAGAGGAGGTTTGTCACGTGACCAGAAGCAGAACTTCAAATGACTGACAAGTATTACTCTGTGTATGCAGGATGTATAAATAGGCAACTATATGATTTGTTTTTGCCATATCAACTCTGTAAGGTGACAGTGTATGGATGTTGTTTTTCCAGCTTGTGGCAAAGCTTACTGTGGCCAAAAAATCAGTAAATGCAGGTTTAAAATGTTTTCATGACAACTGAAGATTATGCCTTTTTGACAGTTGTACAATATATAATATTACACTTGGAACCATTACACATTTACAGTAAAAATGAAGATCTCAGTGTAAAAATTTAGAATAAGTAAGTACAATCCCCTGTTTCAGTTTTCTGTTGTTTTATATTCCTACAGGCAAAAGTTGTGATTTTTACTCATTTATTCAATGAAGCTGAAGTAGCACATTTTAGATTTAATTTATTTTATTGACAATCGGACAAAAGAAAAAAAAGCTGATACCAGTCTATCGCTAATTGTCACCATTTCTAGCTACACTACAGTATACAGACAAAAGTATTGGGATAGGGCTGTGTTTCAGGATCGGGCTGGGCCCCTTACTTCCAGTGAAGGGAAATCTTAATGCCTCAGCATACCAAGATGTTTTGTGGAAATGCTATCTATATATAAGCAGGGATGATAGTCAGGCTCTAGTTTGAACAAGTGAAACATGCAGACCCCTTGATCCCAACATCAGAAAGCAGAGATGGAAGGGCTTTTCGGATGCTGTTTGATGAACTGATAAGCATTTTATCTGAAATATAACAATGCTTTAATACTTCACAACTGAACTCCTACCCTCCTGTGGGTAATCTCCTCCCCAGGGGCGTCCCTCAAAAGGAGGCAGACCAGGAGCTTGCATGGGAGGCGCTGGTGGGATGAAGTCATCCAGATCTGTAACAGGCATCCTGGAGGGGAACGACAGAGAGCCACAGAGATGCTGACTGCGTTAAGAAATGTTTTGGAGCAACCCTCGAAAACCTCAAAACTAGTCACTTATTCACTCCTCTACCTGTTTCCCTGGCTGCTGAATAGATAGTCAGAGTGTGTTGAAGAGGGAGTCCCTGGTGGTGGCATTGCTTCAGCTTCAGCTCCAGCCAATAGATCCATGACGAAGTCCGAGCCAGCCAGATCTGACCAGCCTTCTTCAGTCAGAAGAGACACCGACCAGCCCTGCACCACCTCCGATACACCTCTATGACACACCAACGTACAGGGGAAGAATGAATACTACCATATGTAGCATGATTAGCTAGGGAATATGGATATGTAGAAACATTAACAAGTAAATGAAGATAAACACACTGTGTGTTCAGATCTAGGGGACTACCTGAAATGAAGAAGCCACGAGGCAAGCTGCTCTCCAGTCGTCCATGACTCCACTTCAGTTGTCAGCTTTTCATCTGAGGAAAAAGATAAAAGGCATGTTATGAGCATACAGCACAACACTGGAAAGGCCAAAAACACAATTGGCCTAGTTTGAGTTTTGGTTTTTCTAAAGAATTTCACTTCAGTCCGTCTCACCGTTGAATGTGTGTACATCCAGCAGCATAGTGCCCTTCCTCTGGTTGGTGGTCCACTCCAGCTGGGTTGGGGGGTAGATTCGAGCAGTGGGAGCTGGGAGCTGCAGAGAGGTCAGCATTTTGTGTTGGCACAGTGAGCGGTACTCCCCTGGACCATGGTCAGACACGTACCTGCACAGGAAATACTGTAGATTGAGTCATGTGGACAGATAAAGTGGTTTTAAAGTGTTTTTCAGACGTAACAAAATTGCTACTGCTAGATCTATCTATCTCTAGATAGATAAAAACATACATAGATATATGTAGCTTCTAAATACTCTACCATGTACATGAGTAGTTACTAATTTCATCTTTTGTGTTGGCCAGATAGTATATATTATATATTCCTCTTGAGAAGTTGACTCATGAAATCATAAAATTCATAACATTGAAAAACCAATAAAAAGAGTATTGGAAAAAAAACCTGGGGGACCTACATTTACATATTTTAGAGTGTAAATTACAGATACTAAAAGCTTTGAAATTGGTCATGTCAATGACCTCAAGTGGCAGCCCCAACATGGCTAAATGTGTTACGATGATGAATAGTCATTTCATTTCACCCTAACCCTAACCCTTCTGTAAAAGGGGGCTGGCAGATTTGATAAGAGCACCTTAGCGGCTGTTTCTGTTCAAAAGTAAACTATTTTATTCACAAAAAGCTCTCTGTAGGTATTATTTGCATAATAATATCAGACCTGAAATCAGAAACACTTTTAGGAGACATATTTTGATAATCACAGTTGTCCTCAAGGATTACGTTGTAGCTGCTACAGCTGTAATAGCCTTAAACGTTTAAAAACACCAGAGTTCCCCTGTAAAATGCAGGCCTATGAAGATGCACTATACATGCTCCACCAACCTAACCAAAGCTTATCACCTACTTGAGCAGTGGTTTGTCCAGTGTTGGTGAGGGGGTGAAGGCACTGAGGCAACAGACCAACAGCAGCCAACCCCTCAGACTGTGCTGCTCCTCCTTCAGGCCCCATGTATGGTAAACCAACTGGGCCAGAATCTCATCCCTCAAGGCCGGCCTGCTCTGACCTTTCTCCACTATGTAGTTACCCAACACCTGCTCCTGCCAACCGCTGAGGTGTGATTCACCTGTAAAACGCAAGATCTGAGGAGAGAAGGATTGAAAATTAAAATTCAGACAAACATGAAAATTAAATGAATAAATAATAAAAGTAAATAATAAGAGCAATCTAAGGTAATCTAACACAATCAAATCTAATCGCTTCAGTATACCAGTTTGTAAATCTCCAGGGCAGTTCTGGCATCTTCAGGCTCCAGAGGGGTAAGAGGTCTCTGGAGAGGGTATTCCTGAGGCTGGCACCATGTGTCCTGAGGAGAACACAACAGGAGGAATCTATCGACTTTCATCCACTCAAGTGCAAATCTGTCAAATGTCTTTGTTAAGAATAAAATAATCTTTATAGTCATTTTAAAGGGACATTGCTTGGAGTACCATGAACGAAGTACCATCTAGTTCCATTATATTTGAGACAACTTGAGACAATTTCCAAAACTCAATATCTCACATCAAAACTATGTAGATGGGTAAACAGCATTGCATGTAAAAGAGAAAATTTGTATTTTTGACTTTGGGATGAACTGTCCCTTTAATCTAAGATTGAGTCTTGGATATCCAAGCATTAATAAGACACAAATATGGTGACACAAGATGACTGAAAAAGGGTTAAATGTTTGTGAGGTGGGGCAGGATTTATGGCGTAATAAACCAGAGCTGGATTACGAATATGTGCGCTGTGTGTGCTCCAACCTTGCTCACCTGTAATATGGATTTGGCATAGCGAGAGAATGGGTATCTGTCTATATCCAGAGGTAGGCTGAGCTCGTGATCTGCCTTCACCTGTGGAGGGGCGACTTCTGTGACCCCTGAAGCATGCTGCCGCCCTGGTGGACAGAGACAGGATGACGCTCACAAACTGACACTAACACTATGGCAGAAGAGTGACATGCACATTATAGTATCATCAAATCAATCCTCCAGATGATCCTCCTTTATTAGAAGCTGACCTGCTGCACTGCGAAGTCGGGCTGACAGCTCAGCAGGGATCTCCAACTTCCCCACATCCTAACAGGAAAACAACATGAAGCAAACATCACAGTACTGTCACCACAGGAGAAACTACTTTGGTCCTTTTACTGGGGTTTAAATCCATATTTCTGATTAAATATTACAGCAGGCTCTCTGGGATGAGATGAGCTATTTTATTCCCTTACCATTCCTGGAGAGAGAGACTTAGTCTTTGTCACTGCTTTTACTTTGTTCTTCTCGTGAATATCCTGAAATTGACACACACACATGCCCAGTTTATTAATCATTCTGCCTGTCACATACTGCGACTAGCATGGTTTTATCTCATAATCCTTCAGCCATAGTCCTTGATTTAGCGTCCTTCACCTGTAGCTTGTTGCTAATCCAGTACAAAACTCCTCAGGTAAGTTATCCTGTTGTTATCCACGTACATGAAATAAGCTCAACACTTCCTCATGACTGCCCTCAGTATGCTCAATAAGACCTATTCTTAGATACATGTCCTGTTATATACTCCTGCAACACCCACAGTCCTGTCGCCCCGCCTCATATAATAAGCCACGCAGTTCCAAGGGTCCAGAAAATGTGTGTTTATCAGAGGGTTTACAGCTTACACAGAGGAGTCACCTCATCGCAGCAGGGCAGTGTCACTCACACATGAAATATCCCATGTGTCTCTGTTCTTCCCAATATGACAGCACTTTTACACCTGTGTTACATGATAAGAAGTTTATTCTGGCTGTAGGTATCAGACTAATGCCTGAAATATAAACAGATGTCAAGTATGCAGTTCAAATTAAACATGGGTGTGCACATGTATTCATGCAGCAAACACACTTCTTTTATCGCGTCTCACTTCAATAATCACAGTTCTCAAATAAGTCAAGAGGATAAGTCTCTACAAACATATGGGCTGCCCAACCCTGCTGTACCTCCACATGAGAAGAATGACTGACCTTCCCAAACCAAACAAGTGTGTCACAAAAAGGAGCAGATCAAAACACTCCTGACTCTGTGCCATTTACATATTTCTTAATAATTTCCTGGTGTTGTGTTTCCTGTAAAAATAAAGTAATTTTACACTAATTACAGGGAAAATAGAAACAATGAGACAATACATGTAGTAAATATGAACTAATTAGTTCTCAGGGGTCCTTGATAGGGTTTCAGGAGGTCCAAAGCAAAGGAGAAATAATTTATTTTCACTATAATTCCATCTATAAATAACACAATGACAGGATGTGTGACTATTATGGTCACAGGTTTCATACACTTTCCGTAATAAAAAAAATCTTAAATCAGAATTCTTATCTTATCACATGGACAAAGACTTGGGATCAAATTACAGCCTGTGGATTAATTTGTGTCAGTTAAGGAGTCCTTGATGTGAAAAAGTGTAAGAACCACTCATTTAACTCTGGAATTCCTCTTTAACTCTGTAAATAAAACTCTTTCAGGTTTGAACTGTTTGTTAAGTTACAGATACAGTAAAGGTTGAAAGATAACTGATAAAATACAAATAGTTTAGGATAGTTACTTGAGACCTAACCCAAACTATTTAAACCAACCCCACACTTGCTTGGCATAAAAATAATCATATGTTGCACTACACCACTACAGATATGATGAATCTAGACATGTCTAGCTCACTTCATTCATGGTTGAGTCAAAGGACAAATCTCTTTTGATCAAATAGGCCAAAGTCAGTACTAGGTTCATTTAATCAAAGAGGATTATACAGTGTATCATTATGTATGATGTCTTCTATCTGTGAATTTGTTAGACTTCCTTTTTCTTTCATGCACTGGTCAAATAACCTGACTGATTTGTGTGCTTCTCTCGTGTTAGATGTTATGAGTTCAATATTTATTGGGATTTAAATTTGTATTTACATTGTTGACTGATGTATGTGTCCCATAAGCTACAGCCCTGGGTATTGCAATGGGTCACTTTGGTCCAGACTGAAGTAACTCCTGGACAAGCCACCACAATAATTTCTACAGACCTTCATGGTCCCCACAGGTTGGTTCCTGACGATCCTCAAGATTTCCCAACTACTGCCAACAACTATAGAATTTATTGATATAACACGTTTGTACAGGCATTCATGATCTCCACAGAATGAATCCCTTAACTTTGTTGATCCCCTGACTTTTAGTCTAATATGACATGTCTAAATAACTACAAAAGTCTTTGTAGGGTACTCCAGGATATTGCTCTTTTAAAAAGAGGGGATTTAAAAATAAAAAAACAACAAAAAACAACAGAAAACAAACAGTGAAGCAGAACCCAAGATAGCTTTAGAGTTTTTGTCTGTAGGACCCCCTAAACCCTAGACTATATTTCCCATAATGCAACAAAATAGCATTTTATGTTAAACCCTCTCTGTCAGGCAAAAAACAACATCTTTCAAAGACCATATGTACAGTCTGTGACACAGGATATCTATGTGACATCATCAGGGTTACTGTCTCAGACACAGGCTGTGTCTAATATCACATACTATGCACTACATACCTAATATATGTGTACTATCATTCAACATTTATGTGAATAAATAGTAGTTATTGACAGTGGATAAGAGCTGCATTAATTTCTATCCAATGTCTGTTATGCTGTTGCACTTTGTCATCATGGGATATGTATGCCTTTAATGCCATTTATGCATAGTTCCAGTGCACGCATACAGTAATATTTCCCAGGAAACAGAATGCATTTTATCTACTTTTGGTTTCATACTGAGGTTTTGTGCATGCTAAATACTAAATAGCTACAATAGTCTGAGATTTTGGATGTAGCCAATGCCCCTCCAGAGTCACAGTACACAATAGTAGTACACAGTACTGCTATAGAACTGTATTCACAAGCTGAGCAGTACTGCAACAGGCTAACAGAAGCCGGAGTGTGTAGCAACTCCTTAATGACTGTAAAAACTGACAGAGATCAATTTGAACCCAGCTAAATATTAAGGTAATGACAGACAAGAAATGAGTATGAATCAGTTCTACAATCAATATATCATTAGTCATATCATTATCATTAGTTAGACAGCATCATTTACATCGTATCAGAAGTAGATGAGAGTGACTGACTGATGTCCCAAATCTGTCTTTCTAACTCCAAACCTTTTTCAGTTTCTTAGACTTACTATGAGGTTTAGCTCATGAGGAGTCCAACTAGGCTTGAACAGCTGACATAAGCAGCTATGAGCAGCAGCCTAATAGCTCCTCTGTTCATAGTCCAAACCTCATAAAACAGTAACACCAAATGGACTGACATAATACAACTGAAGCAAAAGAACTAACAAAAAGGAACAAAATTCAGATCAGCTGAAAGAAGTGTTTCTAGACTGTTTTGAAACATGATAGAGAATATAGATTAAAGATTACAAAGTCTATTTTTCTTTCTATTCAATTTCTGGATTAAATAAAGGCCTGAGGAAGCGTCACTGCATGTGATCTGATTTGGTGGGTAAAAAGGAAGAATAGCAGCCTACCTGTTAGAGCTGTGGTGCTGGAAGTCAGATAGACAGGTTTCAGACGGCGGAAGGAGAGATGCAAAGGTGCTTCGAATTTCACTGAGAAGGGCTGAAGTCCAAGACCAGAGTGTGGCTGAGATGTAAGCAGGGTGTGTGTGTGTGTGTGTGTGTGTGTGTGTGTGTGTGCGTGCGCACCCATGACATGATTAATGCAGGATAGCAAGATAAGAAAGCTAGTTATGGGAAAGGGGTGAGATTTTATAAAGTGGCTGTAAAATCGTCACCAATGAAATATGTATGAATATGAAAGTGGAAAGAACAAAATGGATTATGTAACTAAAAAGCATGATAAGACTTTGATAAATGTACCCCTCTAGCTTTAATTTGACCTGTGTCAATGATTTCCCTGGGAACCTTTGTGTCTCTTAAATCTCTCCTTATATTAAAGACGCTGCACATTTCAACTGATTTTACAGAAATGAATAAAAATAATTGTGACACATATCACAAAAATTCTGATTAAACCATGTGTTATCTCGAAAAGATCATTTAAACATTTTAATGAAGAAGGCGCAATCTGTCACATCTGTATTGTCTTACAAATGGCTGAATCTAGTTTGGGACTATTTTAAATCCTCTTTAACACAAGAGATAAAGTCATTTTAGAAGAGATTCTTGTTAAAAAAAAAAACCCCAAAAAAACAAAAAAAATAAAAAACAAAAAGAAATTACACTTTGACCCCAAACATGGATGTCAGAGTGTTATCACTGAGAGGGCACTATTACAACTCTATATGCTGATGTATTAATCTGCCAGCATTGTGTAAGAGACATTTTGAACAAACATTTATAGCCCCATAAAGTCAGCAAACATTTGGTTGCCGAGAAACCAAAGAAGAGCGAGTGGGGTTCTCTCTCTCTCCCTCTCTCTCTCATATCTACCTTCCTCCAGTGGCGTCTCTTGATGGTGTTCCTGGTTATCATCATCACTGCCCAGAACTGGGAGAAGGACTGCCTTAGGCGCTTGTAGTACTTCCTAAAGAAGAGGGAGGGCGTCAACACACAAACACACAGTGCTCTCTGCTTCAGTATATACTGTAGCTAACTCCCTCTCAGCTTTCTGCTCCATTGTTTCTCATTATTTCCTCCATTCTTCTCTATTTCACTCCACGCACACTTTTCACTGCTACATCTCCACATTTCAGTTATCAGTTAACTGGGTATGGCAATATGTGGAGAATCTCCATATCTCAGCCAAAGTGTATGAATGTGGTAGCACACAGAGGTGGAAAGTATAGCTAGATAGATAGATTTGATTTGAGATTCTTTTGGATGTTTTATTCCATTATCTTGTACTCCAGTTATTATGGGCTTAGCCTGATAATTTAACATCCATATTAGGACCACGATAAAATCAAGCAAATAGAAATAGTAGTGGATCATACCAGTCTTGAACTGGACCAGTGTGATCTTTGAACTGACTTCCTGTGTGTCAGAAAATTTTGTGTATAAAGCACCGAATAAATGAATTAATTTCTGATCTGCTCCATCTCTCTCAGATGGTCTGTCATACGTTCAAGAGTAGACTTGAAACTTTCCTTTTTGATAAAGCATATAGTTAGGACTCGCTTAGCCTGGCCCCTAGTTATGCTGCTATAGGCTTAGACTGTCAGGGATCTCCCATGATGCACTGAGCTTCTCTCTCCTCCTCTAACTCTCCTTCCACACACATTCATGTCCCATCAATGCATGTCACTGACTTGACTTCTTCTCTGGAGTCTTTGTCCTTTATTGCCTCTCAGGTTCCCATGGATCGTGTCTGGACCTCCTGCTGTTATTACCACCTGTTATATTTCTACATTACTACTACTAATAATACTGCTATTATTATTATTGTTGTTTATATATATATATATATATTCATACATGTGTGTAAATATGTATTTATTTTAAGACAAGCTCAGAAAACACTGCTGTTTTGGTTTCCCAATCTCGAAATATCATCATTTCATGAGCTCAAAACACAGATTCTTTTATTTATTTTTTCTAAGTTTTCTTTCATTCTTTCTTCCAATGCTCTTCATTACAGTAAGTACTTTCCCTTTGGAGACTTGAGTGCATTTTACTGCTGGTATAATTTTGACTTCAGGACTTGTAAAAGACTATTTCCTGTATTTTTTGTCATTTTGCCATTAAAGAGGTGAGGGGTAGAAAAAAGCTGAATACATTACAGAAAAATCATCAATGAGAATTCATGCTGCCTCTGAGGTGAGACCCTTGAATAATCACAAATATGTCTCCCACATGCAGCTTGATAGTGTGTCCCAATAGTCTTCTAATGTCCTCCCATCACTCTGCATCCTTTCTGTACCTGGCCTGGTGTCCTCGGATGTGGCTCTGGATGATGATGGCCTTCTGTTTGAAGAATTTGAAGTTCCTCCTGCACAGGAAGCCTCTGATGTTCCTTTGGATGGTGATGGCAGCCCAGGTCTGGGTGCTGGTCCACTTTTCCTCCAGCTGCTGATAAAGAAGCTCCTTGAGGAACACCTAACATAGATACACATATGTAAACATGTTAATATGAATGGTCAAAACTTCTAAGCAGTGTTATGAATAGGCAGTTAGGCACCTTGGTTAGTCCCAGCTGGTACTGTCCCTCCTCTGCACCAACCATGTCCAGCAGAGCCAGCGTCTGCTCTCTCTCTGACACTTCGCTCAAGTGCTGGGTCAAGAGCACCCGGTATCTGGGAAACAGAAACACACACCATCTTTAGACTCTTTTCAGAAGCTCTTCCATCATACTGTCACTGTCACAATGTCACTCCATAAAGAGTCACATTTTGAAGACTCTGGTGTTGGGGTGGGGGGCTAATAAGAGCTTAAGGGACACCTTCTTCGCTCTAAACCAGCAAGAAACATTCAATACCATTATATACCTTGCTTAGTCGGTGGTTATATTATTTGGTGTCTTCTTTTTGTGAATGCAATCTTAATATTCCCAAAACAGGCATATGTTATAAAATGGGGATGAACCTCAGCTGGTTGACTGGTCCATAAGTGAACCACCAGATCATCAGAACATCTACTGAATAGACTGTCACGAAATATATCTTCTGCAGGGCTGTCCCCTTTTATTTGAACTTTTTTTTCTGTATTAACAAATGTTAGGATGCTTACACACTTAAGTCAGATGCTGCACACATTATACCCACTAAAAATCAACATGTTAGCACTCTTTCGTGGTTCTTTCTGAATGAATATCAGAGAAACATTGCTTAAAGTGTCAACATTTGATGAAGTATCCAGACAGAACTTCAGTTTAGAGGGTTTAATTGTTCACAGAGTGGGGGTGTAGGGCTGGATAGGATTGATCCCCAACCAGCAATGCCCCCTTCCTAATGAACCTAACAACCTTTATGTTTGCTCTGACAAAGAGTTTTCCATCAAAGCTGTGCTCACCACAGACCATCAGCCCCTCACTCTCCCTTACTGATGTGTGTGCTGCACTGAGCAGGATTAATGCACTTTATGCTGCTGGCCCTCATGACATGAGGTCCCGCTAAGGTCTTGAATTACATCTTCAACCTCTCACTCTCCATATGTTTCAAAACCACCTCCACATAACAGTGTGAAAAATACTCTACTGCATTATGAAGTGCTTCAGGAGGCTGGTCCTGGTTCATCTCAAACCCTGCCTCCCATCAGTAATGGACCCTTCCTATTCATCTACTGCAAGACAGGTGTTCAGGGGACACCATCTCCACGGCGCTGCTTTTCAAGGACTTCGGTTAGGCATCATCTTCCCCAACCATCTTCCCCTCCACACTGATTTGAAGATGTCATTGAGCACATTATTCATGGTGCATGTACGTGCATATAAGCATGTGCACCCATTTCAGATGGATGTTCACTAACTTTAACAGCTACAGTGAAGGTTTTAGCTTTAAAAAAGGGTGTAAATAACATTTTGTCAAACCCATTTGGAATATATGGGCTTCTAGAGTCTTGGATTATCCAGAATGAGCTATTTGGAGCCGTTTTATCTTCTGTTATCTGACTCTTCATCAGCATGAGAGGGAGTAGATAATGACTGAATTTTCATTTTTGCACGAACTGTCCTTTAATAAACATTGAGGAAGTGTTGTGATGGCGTAGGCAGGAACACTATGTATGTTTGCAGAACCTCTCGATGAAGTAGGAGTACTGTATTCGTATTGGGAAACCCTCTTTCCTGATGTGGATGGTCTCCAGGATCCCAGCATGCCTCAGCTGGGCTGACACATAGTCTACGTCAAAGATCCCAGGAAGCTAATAAAGGACATGTGAGATGCAGTACGTGGTCATACACACATTGACAGCTGATGTAATGACACTAGTTGGTATCAGTGTAAAGTGTCTAAAATTACCTTGACGTAGTTTGGCTTCAGACAACGAATAAAAGTAGTTTTGCATCTAAGAGTAAAAAGACAAAACATTGACACAGGTTATTCATCAGGAAATATGATCTACCTTTCACCTATCAGCATCTAAACACGACTGAGCAGCATCTGACTGAAAATATTTCCATCAAGGGCTCTGTCAACTTTGAGCATCTGGAAAAACTATTAACTACTAACGGTATACATGTGATTGACATGTTTCCATGGAACAGGCCGATTTGAGCTATTAAGTCTAGTATGATGTGCCTCATATAATTCTCACCAAATGAAAACATTCTTAAATAGACCAACTATCATTATTATCATATTTCTTTCCACGACAGTTACTAAACCCACAGTCTCCACAAACCACAGCTGTTTGACTTTATACAGACGAAGTGAAATTGTATCCCTTCAAGTCAGTCATGACACTCTGTTGGCTGTCACGCTGGTCCACAATGGTGATGGGTACTGACAGCTGATTATCAGTCGGTGTGGTGGGTGTGCTGATACCTCTCCAGGCGGGTGGTGAGTTCTGTCAGGGACTGAAGGAAGTGGGAGGCAGCAGTAGAGGGTTGCTGCCGGAGGCCCCTCCCTCTCCAGCCCAGCTCTCTCTGCTGAATGTAACCATCCTGAACCTTCTGGAACAGCTCTGACACCATCTGACAAACACGGTCACATGCACCGAATATTCACAAGAATGCTGTCAAAATGAGCTTTTTCTCAGTTTATCTGAATATTTGTGTTTTTAAAAGCCTATGGTTGTTTTTAGGAGCAACCAGTATACTGTATTTGATGTTGATTTACATTCTATTACATTTATATTCAGTAGTTTCCTCAAACTTTTACTCTCATCATCACACTGCAGCTTGTGGTGTCATCATTGATAAAACATTTACACTTCTTTATTACATTGTGCTCATTAATTCTGTCCATGGATGCCTCTGGGATAATAACTCAGGCCGGGAACGTTTTTTGTTTTTGCTTCTCTCTAGCCTGATCTTGCAGCATTTGGCAGCACTTTCCGAGGTTTTTATCCATTTAAAACACTACCTATCTACTACCTTTTCTCTCTGTCTCTCACCTGTGCTGTCCATTCTTTTCACCACACTGCTCAGCCACGCACACTAAGAATCATGTAACAATGTGATGTAACATTTCTTTGTTCTTTGGTGAAAGCAAGACAGCTCAATACACTGCTGCTTAAGAAAAGACACGCAACAGGAAGAAGGATAAAAGCATAAAACGCCTAGAAAAAAAATTGAGATTCCTTTGCCAATTTGACTTATACAAAGTGTGCAGAAAGGCCAGCACAGAACACACAAGCTGAAACTGAAATGCTGCAGGTCGTATGAAACAACAGAGGTTTCCTGGGAAAATTAAAAATTAGTAAATAAACCTGAATGTAGAATTTTATCACTCGTATTATTGTTTACATTTTTGTGCTTTTATTTGTTCTATTTTCCTTTTCATCACATAGAAGGTACACAATGCAAACATTTCCAAGAAACAAATTAGGCCCATACAGAACTAATCCCTCTGAATCATAACTTATAACACACTCCAAGTGTGTGGTGATGTATTTATCTGTAGAGACCTTGCCCTTTGCCCTCAATATTTTATCATTTTCCTAGTATTTTGATATATTCTGAGCACCAGCCTTTGGGTAACAAAGGCAACAACTAGGTTACATTGCTGTGTCCATGTCAACCTCAGGTTTGTGTGACGGTCTATCAGGATATTTATATGTTTTAGCACATAACCACTGACAAATAATTTCTCTGCTTTGCTCTAACTAACTCTCTCTCTAGTATGCCTTTATCTGTCTCTGTATTTTCACTTTGAGCATGGTAGGTTTCCCATTGTTCTGCAGTTGTCTGCTGTCTTATTTGTCTTATTTATTTGTTAGTTAACACCAGTAAAGCACTTTGAATAGGACTGACTTGAAAGGGACTATGATGGTTTGAATGACTGGTTGATACACAAAGCGAGGGATGAATACCCCATTATCAGTCTGAAAAGTCTCAAATTGATATGAGTTGATCAAAAGTTGCTCCATGTATTATTCATTAGAAACCTGTTTCCAGGAAGGGCTCAGAATTGAGCTTCACATCAATGAAAAGTATTTCCAGAACAAGTATTTTATAAACTTGAATGAGTTTACTCAGCCCTAATCAAGGGCTTCCTCTGTAGCAGCTATGCACATTTGATTTTGCTAAGCTATTCAAAAAGGCCCATATCAGCAGAACCTAATGGCTGTTAGATCACCTTTAAACGACTCCTGGCAAAAAGCTCCACAACTTCTGTCCTGAACTGGTCGTGATTCTTATTGAGGAAATTGTGAACCTGGAAAAAAAAAGAGTATTTTAAATAGTATAGAAATGTTCTCGGTGCACCAGCTTCTGCTTGATTAACCTGCTATAAGTGGCAGTGTGTTGTATCAGATACCTGATAAGTGACAGCTCCGGCATAGTGGTAGACAGTGAAGACTGGCAGTGGGTTCTTGGGCTTGGCATAGTAGGGGCTGTTCGCATGGTGGTAATGGCACTTCTGGAGGAAGGTATGGTCGGTGGCCTAATGAAAAAGGACAGAGGAAGAGTGCCAAAAAGACAGATTTACTTTCCAATATTTAACACCCCCCATACAAGATCAGATGTACAACAAAATGGAATAAATGTGAAAACTTTTTTATTTTATTATTCATTTTTTATTCAAAATTAATAACCATGGCACACTGTATTATTCATAGAGGATGTCAAAAGCATGAAAATAATATATTATCTTTTATTAAACAGCATTTGTGCATTTGCACTGGCCAAAATAAAAACAGTCATTAACTTTTCCACAAACCTATATTTTCAGGTGGATGTGTGTGTGTGTGTGTGTGTACCTGGGGCAGGCAGGTCTGGTCGTCTAGTATGCGTAGGATGCCGTGTGGTCTGGAGGAGATCAGCTCCAGACAGGAGTGGAAGTTCTTGATTTGCATGGGATACCATTGGATCTGTTCTGCATTGTACTCCTCCTGCAGGACACAGCAACATTGCAGACTACACTGAGTTTAAGTGTGTGAAGGTATTTATTAAAAATGCTCTTTTAAAAGAATATATACAATTTCTTTGGTCTACTGGCCATGTTTCCATATGCTTCTGCAGTCCCTCTTAATGTATTAGCATATATTATAACTAACATTATACTATGGTGTGGGTGAATACTTGATTCTGACTGTATGTACTTTGCCCATTAATCCCTGTTAATGGACGCTCACTGAGTAGTTCCAGGGAAACTGTCTCTTCACCATTCTAAAAGGTGGTTGCTGACACCTTGACATTAGAATTAAATGACATTAACATAATTTTGAATATAAACACTGAGTGTAGTCCCTCATGGCCTCATTCTCACCACATGAAGGCAACTGTAACACACAAGCTGCAGCCTACATGGCTCTTCTGAACTTACTTTGTAGGCCATCATATAAGAGATCACCACACTACTTCAAGCTGCAGCCAACAGTACACATAGACTATCATTTGCTGGTGAAAATCTTGAGATTGATTTGGGGACAATGAGATGGCTGGATAGCTTGATAGTCTTGTTATTAAAACTACAATCAAATTATGCATACTGTTCGTCAACAATATGCAACATTTTTGATTTTGGGGTTTTTCTGACTCACAGCTGAACCAGTTGGTCTGAGTGTTCTGATTTTAAAAGCCTTGCATCTTGTTTGTGTAATACACAAAGAAAAATCAAAAAACTTGCATTTTGTGTTGTTTTTTTTTTAAGTGGTTACATGCAGGCTCTATTTGCTGTGCTGTCTGAGGGGCAAGGGCATAAATAAATAAATGATAAAATAAACTAAAATAACATAAAATAAACAAAGCACCAGCTACTTGGGGTGGGAGCCAGAATGCAGAACATAATACAGTTATGGTGAAACAGTTCCAAACTCTGGTTAAGATTAAAACTGTTTATTGATTTGACTACAGTATAATAACTATTCCTCACACACTGAACAGTTATCTTTCTAACCATTTGGAGGCACAGCACATAGAGCAACCAATATGGCATCACATCACCTTTTGTACAGTAAATATTATTACATATTATTATCGTCATGGAGATCCCAGATGCAGAGCCTCAGTCTTCCACATTGTGCAGTGAATGTAGTGAATGGGTAAATCACTACATGAACGCAGTTCATTGAGGAATCAGTTTTCCAATCTTGCAGCAAACAGAGCTGTTGGTCCTTGTCAGAGTCACAGTCATCAGCATACCATGAGTACTTAAAAGGATCCGGCCAGTGCGTTCTATTCATGGTGGAGCTGAGGCCTGAAGCTAAAGGAGCCAACGGCCTGAGGGTAGACCTTCTTCAGGTTGCCCCACTCGGTGCTGAGGAAGCTCCTACTGAGAACCGATAGTAAGCCGCTGAGGAACAGCAGCAGGACCAGCAGTAGGAGGACGAGCAAAAACATCAGGATAATCTTGTTGACCTCCTCGACAAAAACCTTCTAGGGGTAACTGCTGGATGACACGGGAGCAAACTCTGATGCCATCATCATATTCATCTTCCAAGTCCTCTTCATCTTGAGACATGGACCCATACCCAGAATCTTCACCGTCCATGGTAGACCAGTCCAAATCATACATCAAATCCATGAGCTGTTCGATGTCTGTATCAACATCATCCTCATCATCAGAGGGGAATAGGGGAATAGTCCTACCTTCACCCCAGATATCTACCTGAACCTCACCTTCCTCTTCTTCACTGAAAGAGATGTAGATTGGGAGGTCTTTTGGGAGGTTGCTGTCGACAACCCTGACTTTGGATACACAGTAGTTTACACCACCTGAGGGTTACAGCAAATTTTACATTTTAAATATCTTTCATAACATTAAAAATGTTAAGTTACGCCTGGGAATTTTTCTTCAGAAAAAGCTACAGTTCTGCCTCTGATAGTTTTAACAAAATGAGGATAATTTTATGCTGTATTCCTAGACACTTAATGAAAACCACTATGTAAATTGTTTACTTTGTTGATTTTTAAAACTATTTGCAACGTCTGTTGACCTTAAACTATGAAAATTTTTCTGCATATCACGGTGCATGTCTGAGATACACGCTGTGTGCCGTCCCATACAGCTGCATGACAAACAGCTGTGTTCTCCCCTCAAAATAAAAAACCAGACCAACGAGCAAAGAGCATTTCAATGTTATGATAATATCAAGATGTCGAGTACAAGCTCTGTGATGAGTGAACACAACAGTTCAGATTGAACGTCCAAAACCAGTGACGTTCACTTTATTTTCTTCACTCTGGTTTCTAACAACACGGAATATCTGAAAATAAGTTCATTTAATGTGATAAACTTCGAAACTAAAATGACTGAATGTTTCAGCATCAGCTAAGGTTTTAACAATCAAAATAAATCAAAAATCAAAACTCAGGGTCCCACACAGAAGAATGTGCCCTGAATTGATCTGATTGATCTGCACATCCTCTATCATCAGTGCATCTAACAGTGCAATAGACTCCGAGGTGCACAGGAAAAACTCATTTTAGCATTTTATGAAATCTAGTCTAGTCTGCATCTTTTTTCACTAATTTTGATTAAGTATGTGAATTCAGAAACTCAACTCGCTCTCAACAAGAGAAAGTCAATCTAATCAGGCCCATTGATATACTTATCTAACTTTAAATTCAAAAAGTTACACTGGTTTCTGTACTGGTGAAGCTTTTGAAGTTTTAAAGGGGATGAATCAACAAATCAAAGCTAAATAAAATGGAAAAATAAATTGAAAATTTGTCTCACCTGCACAGTTACTGTCCATCTCAGGTCCGACTCCCAGCAGCAGGTGTACCTCGTCGATTGTCGGTCCACCGAGGGCCATTTACTGCCTGTTCGGGTTCCCTCAGTGATCCGAGGATCAAGTAGTTCAATTTTTCAATAAGTTTTCCAAAGATACTTTCCAATGCTTTGGTTGTCTAGTAGAGTTCTCTTTCCACAGTATGAATTTGTGCCAAAGTTCAAGTAAAAAAAGTGAGACATGAAAACGGTCTGCAGCTTTTTATACACCTGTACGACCCACGGGTCATTGTTCTGCTTCCATGACATTTTACTGACATGAGAGTGTGTGCATGTGAGCGAAACACAGGAAGAGTTAATCTTTGTCATAATAAGCATAATAAATAAAATAAATACATTTTTATTCATAACCATACTGTATTTTTAGTTTTCAGTGATTTGTTTGCAGCTATTTGTTCACCATGAAGCAAGCAAGATGGAAGCCAATACATGTGTTTCCACATGTGTTCCCATCCTGATATAGTTACACTGTAAACCTTAACCTGTTCCATCCACAACCCGCAGCACCTGACTAATTCTTCTAATAACACTGGCACTATTTTGTGTATAATTTTCTAAAAAGTAATGTAGTATTTTACCATAAACTCAGTCCTCACTTAGTCTTCAGCAGTTTTTCTGGGAACAGACTGTATCTACAGACACATTTTTGAGGTTAGTCTGCACAGAAATACTAATGCGTGTCAAACATCACCTAACAATCAGGGGTCCCAAACATTTCCACAGTTTGAATTCTGGCATCACCCCCTGCTGTGGGTGCTAACAGAAATACTGTAAGGTTGAACTTTATTTCCTGCAATCTGTTAAGTGGAAGCTGTGGTGATAATTTCTTGAGATAAAGAAGCTTTTGTCCATGTTTCAGACTCAGGAGTACTGAACAAAGAGTGAGAATTAACTGTGAGCAGAGACAAAAAGCTGTGGTCAAGTTGGACAGTTTCTAGTAGCCGTCGGTCTGTGCAGGAAGTGACAGTAACCCTCACACTCAGATCACAGATCAGTTCACATTTACTGAAATGTTATCAGAACCCAATATCAGTCTGTACGTTAATTATGACAGTGCAGCCTACCGAAATACTACACATGCAATCTGTGATTTCTGTTCATGGTTTAACCTTCATTTTACATGAATTCTAAAGTAGATGAGAATCATATCAGTTTGCTGCTTCATACAAGTCAGTTTAACAGACTTGTCACCCTCTTTTTACACAAACTGAAAACAAAAAATGAAAGACAGGAAAGAAATGTAGGACAGCTTTCATTATCCAGTGTCCAATGTCAGATATCTGAACAGATGTTATTTTAGGAATCCTCTCATCCCACTTACATGAAGTCTTAGTGTTGGTAAATACTTTACTAATTAAATCACTCCAAAGTTGCAATATATATCAACCTAATTGTATATGTTGTTTAAATGACTTTTAACTTGAAATTTTAAAATTTTGAAAGAGAGCAATATATTTCACAGGTGGGACTTCTTTTAGGTAATAAAAAAGTAGATTGTTGCTGCCGTGGTCCATAACAATACATTTATAGGGAATGCAAATCGCACAGTATTCTGGGACAGTAATGCCATTTTTGGTTGCTAATATCTTTCACTGTCACTGTTCATTTGTCATCTGTCAATCATTCATCATTGGAAATACATAAACGACATGCCAAAGACAAATGCCCGTAAAAAGGACCTCCCAACAGCGAAAAGAAGTAATATGTTACAAAACCCAAAAAGGTTTGACTTGGCTATGCTAACTAAATGTTGAGAAATGTCTGCGAATCATATAGAATTAATCCAGTGGTATTAAGCAAAATGCACCACACAGCATTAGCCGACCTGAATGTAACAGGCTACTGCCGTATTCTGTGTTTTGTCTCTAATTCGGTGTGTAGTGTTTTGTGCTGGTTCAGCAGTTCTTTTTGGCACCTACAGTAAACAGCCAGCAGATGACACTCCTACCCTTGTAGATACAGTTATGTCAAGATCCTGAGCAATATCACTCTATGTAGACTTTCACTGTATAACATATCATGTGAAAGCCTACACAACTAATACAACCTCTCATACCTCAACATAGCTCACCAAAGCCAGAAGTGAGAAAATGTTCAAGCTAAGTCTCTCCTTAAGTCCTGCACTCAAAGCGCTTGCCTGTGATATAATTTTTTTGTTGTTGTTGGTTATGCGATTGGCTGTTACAATCTACTATACATCAGTGTTTATCGACCATGATGAAAGTGTACTTTCATTGAGGTACACCAGCCGAACCAGCGATGTAATTTATAGGAGGTACAGTTGAAATAGCTTATGACTAATCTATAGGACATTAATAATTATCGAGGCCAGACTAATTCTCAGGGTGTCAAATATTGCCATTGTGTCATAGGGTGAGATGTAGAGGATACCCTTTAGTGTATGGATAAGATGCACTGGGCTTTAAACCACCTCCAATATGAACCCATCTTCATCACTATGAGATGATCAGAGCAACCGCACAACGCCATGCAGTACAGAAAGTGGGTTGGAGATGAGGGGTGAATAGTGGGTCACACAAAGTGACTTTCACCCAGTAGAAGGAGTTCCCATATGAAACCAAACATCACCAGTCTTTCCCAAAACCCAACCAAGTAGTTTTTGTGCCCAAACTTAACCAAAGCACTATCTCCACACTAACCGCACGTTTTCCACATTATCCACCACACAGAAGACAACGGTACCCTGAGGATGAGTTATCTTCATGGATCAAGTATACAACCCACTGACCTGCTCCTGGGAGATCACTGCCTTGTTGACAAAGTGCTGCAGCTGCTCATTGGCAAAGTTGATACACAGCTGCTCAAAACTGTTGACTCCCAGATCCTGCAGAACACAGAGGAGCTGTGAGGTCACATGAAACACCACAAATAAATGCTCAGTTATTTTTTAGACAGACAGAATACCAACCTCAAAGCCATAGATGTCTACTATACCCACAGTACTATCCATCTCTGTGGGACTCAGCCAGTCATTGATTTGCTCCAGCAGCCAGTCAAACAGCACTGAATACAAGGCTTTGGCGATGGCATCTCTGTGAGACAGGACAAGGCAGAGAAGGGGAATGTGCCACATCAAAGGCAAGTTTCAAGGGCACTCTAATAATTCTATGCATCAGAATTACCTGTTACAGGGAGTACAACTCAGCCAGCAACAAGCTCTGGAGGAGCTATTGCAAAGTATGAGAAAATAACTGTCATTTTGAAGGTTAGACTTATTCCAGTTTGGGCTTAGAGAGACTACCAATTACTTTTAGAAAAAAAAAAAACTGTGTTACAATCTGGAGTGCTGAAGTTCGAAAGAAGTGAGGGTTAAGCAGCCAGGGAGGTTATAATAAAAGGAAACAATGAAGCTGTGTTATGATGTAGAATACAGTATTTTTTTTAGGCTTGACCCATTCTTAGAACTGAAACTCAGAATATCTTAATACACTGGTGTCAGAAGCTACCATGCAAGGTTCTACCTGCTTATCAGGAGCAGGAAATATTCACATGCACACTCACATAGCCATCAAGAGTAATTTGGGGTTTAGTATCTTGCCCAATGACATTTTGACATATAGACTGCAGTTGCCGTTCCACCTCCTGAGTCACAGCTATACATTCACATAAAAACTAAATGGACTAAAACAGACTAAAACAGATGGAATAAATTGTTTATTTTGTGTAGTTTATATTTCACATAAAAGGTACTGGCTCTACCCATTTCTGTATCAACAAAGCTGTGTTATGTTGGATAGAATTAATGTTCCAGATAAGTGTTGGGTGGATGGATGGATGGATGAATGAAAAAAAGGCCCAAGACTTGTTTGCTGTTTGCACTTGCACATCCAGCTTGCACCAATATTTGACCAAATTTTCTTACCTGGATTCTATGGCACTTTCCACAGACAAAGGGCAGTAGATCCTGTCATAGGTTGTCTCCTGTGAGATGAAAAATGCTAAGCTGCAAATCAGTTTGTACACATGCAGGATTATGGACTATGATAACTGACTGAAAGAATACTGACTGTGACTCTGTGAGTGATGACCGTCTGCAGAGCCTCGGAGGAAATCTGCAACAAGCATCCAACCCTCCGGGCTTCAGCTTCGCTGAAGATACGAGCCACTTCAAAAGACTCACTCTGAAGCAAATACACCAACTGATGTATGATATCAGTGTCTGACCTGTCTAATTTCTAATTCTCACTCTCTCTCCTACATACACACACACACACACCTCATATGAGCTGAAGCACATGTTGCCGAGCTGCAAGATAGAAGAGAGGATGGCCCAGATGGTGGAGATCTGATCAGCACGCAAACCAATGGTCTCAAAGCACTGAACCAAAAGCTGGAAGTCCTGCTTGTCCTGCTTACCCTTCAGTTCACAGGAACCACCCTAGAGAAGGACAGAGAAAAAAAAGTGAATTGGATGGGAAGATATTACTCAAACCAGAGATGGGAAATAATATTGTATTCACTAATATGTGATGTACTTGGTTTAGGTAGTAATAAGTCTCGGCTCCTTGCAGGTAGAGTTCCTGTTTGTCCCAGTCATTCATACCTGCCAGTAGTTCATAGAACACATGGTAGTTCCTCTCCTCCCTGGCCTACAAAGGAAATGAGACAAGAACTAGAGAGGGACACTGACTGAGTTCGTGACATCTGATGATTTGCCATCTACTTACAGCAATTACCTTGCCAGAAACAACTTAAGGTGTTTTCGGACTAGAGGAACCCCTTTTCTTAGCCGCCCAACTAAGAAAAAGGGTTCCAATTTTAAAAACCTTTGCAAAAAGTTAATTTTGCAAAGAACAACTTGTAATGGTGGCCTTAAAATGGAACAAAACATGGACAAATGTCAAATTATTGTTATATTTTGCACTGAAGTAACGCTGCTATGCCAACTCCCAGCCACTTTATATGACTTCAATATGTATTGGCAGTGCCTGAAGGTGTGTAGCTCTTGGGGGAGCTCCCCAGTTGGCAGTTTCTCTCAGAGAGCCCCCAGGAATTGTTTGGTCCAAAAACACCTATAATGAAACAGACTGTATACTCATTTGTGTGTGTCTTATTCATTTAATGAGACTTCAGTACAGTGGGAAAGAGTGGAGTAATTAAGATTAAGGGTATCTTGAGACAATAAACATTTTAGTGGCTCTGTGACATTTAATCATTTACACATCTTGAGGTAATGTTTCCCATGGTAGTTAGTGTATTACCATGCTAACATTTTCTATTTAGGATTGAACACCAAGTACAGCTGAGGTTGATGGTAATGTTTTTAGTCTTTAGATATTTGGTCATAAACTGTTGGACAGATTAAAATTTGACCTGATAATGAGACTAGAGCTATACCACAGGGATCATTAAAGTTAATACCATTCATCCTGCAGGAAATGCGAATGTCTATAAAAACTTTCATGACAGCCTATCAGATCAGCCTGCTACTGGCCCTTGATAAAAAAAAAAAAAGAAAACACCAATGTGACTGAGATTCACCCTCTGGGAACCATGAAAGACTGCTAAGTAGATGTTGACATATTGCATTAGGTAATGTCATGACTTGGCGGGAAAGTTAAAAGTCAGGGAATTAACAATGCGTTTGGATTCATTCTCTGGGGACCTTGAATGTTTTTACCAGTAACATCTCTCAAGGTTCTTCATTTGAAAAAGATATTTCATGGCAATCCACCGAACATTTGCATTGCAGTCTGGACCAAAGTGGTGTGGTGTACCAACAACAACATTTCCATCCTTAGAGTCATGTTGCTACCATGGCTAAAAACTGAGGACTGTTATTTGATCAGTTTTATAGGTGAAGGTGTCTTCTATCGAGGTGCGGAAAGACGAGACTCCACATCATTCAATTTCCTAAAGCATCCAATCAGAAAAGGAACTTGAGACATTCTCCTACAGGCCAACACACATTGCCATGTGATAAACACACAGCAATTTACCCAATGGCAAATAGTCCAGCAGCCCTATTCACACTGTAGGTGTCAAAGCCAATTTCATGTGTTCTTCCCTCAAGTGTACCTTGTAGTCTGAAATTTGCTTCTACAGCAAACGCAACCTCATAGACTCCTCCATAATGTCTGTTTTGAGCACACAGCACACCTCATTCAGTGTTCTCACCTGAAAGACAACCCTGGACTTCTCAAGGAGATATTTGGACAACGAGGTCCCTACAACAACCCCACTGTCAACCAAGATGAGAGACAGTTGACAAATAAAACATCTGGAACTGATCTAATTAGGGGATTAAACATTGGAACATATTGTTTGATGAAATATCAAAAAGTGTTTCCACAAAGGGTAACAACTGGCTGACTCACTGGAGAATGTGGATGTGGAGGTACTTGCCAAAACGGCTAGAGTTGTTGTTGAGGATGGTCTTGGCATTCCCGAAACTCTCCAGGATGGGAAACACCTCCATGGGCTGGTCGAGGAGGAGAAAGAAAGAAAAAAGTGAATCAAAGATAAAACTGGGGGGACTGAGAGACACATCTGCAAAGATTCTGGAGTGTCATTAACTCACACAGTAATGTATCAGTACATTAATGAGGGTGTTACTTTGTGTTTTTTCCACAGTGAACTACCTGTCGCAGATTGTCATTTCTGCCCTGATACATGGAGCTGAGGTAGTGGACTATCAGCTTGGTTGCTTCAGTCTTCCCTGAACCACTCTGTCCACTATACAAGAAATAAAGATCACCTGTCATTATATTGTCATGTCATATAATGACAAAAGGCAACAAGACAAATGAGGGGAAAAAGATGACATGCAACAAAGGATCTTGTCTTAATGTGAACCATGGATTGAATGACACAGCTTTTTATAAGATTTATATCATGTAACATGAAAAAAGACAAAAAGTCACAGTGACTGCAACTTTGTATTTGGCTCAACTGTGTCTAAAGGTCTGTCTATGTCTATGACTTTTTGTACTTTTTTACTTTTGCGATGCATTGAGCTAGATTCTAATGTTTGCTTACTAACATGGTCGCAATACATGTTAAGATGTTTAACAGTCTTTGTTGAAATGCCATGTAAGTGCATACTGTGGAACTAAAACTATTAAAATTATTGTTCTTGTTCATACCTGATGATGATACACTGCTCCTGTGTGGAGGCTTGAGACTGACTGAAGGCAGCGTCAGCTATGGCATACACATGGCTGAGGGAGAGAACAACACAAACAATCACTAGTGATGAAAAACATCAGGGAGATATCTGAAAGGATGGAAATTTTTGGTGAAACGCATTATAAAAAAGTTATTTTAAAAAAATAAAATAATAAAAAGAACAGTAACCAGAATAATGTATGGTAGCGTGTGCTTGCTCACGGTGGGTTTCTCTGCTGCTCTTTGCCCTGGTATTTCTGTCTGAGCTCCTCTGTGTAGATGTTAAGGGGCTTGAAGGGGTTAATAGACAGCATCATGTTTCCAATGTAAGTCTGGGAACAGAGAAAATGATGCAGGGTATGCACACTGAAAAAAAAAAAATTAGTGCAGAGGGAAAATGTCTGAAAATCTAATTTGACAAGAAGACATATTATACAGTATGAGTGTGGAGGTGCACTCTTGGAAGCATATACTACAAGTTTCACTCATTTAACTTCTTAGGTTCTCTTACGCAAGAAGGTTGTGGGAAATGGCTGAAAGTTATGGGAAGCCAAGTAAGTGTACCTTGAGTTGAGAAGTTTTAGCACTAAAATATACTGGTTTGGTACTAACAATAATGTTAATGAGCAAAATCAGTCGAGTTTCCTGTTGAAGAGCAACTTAGCAGCTGTAAATGTTTGTGGACGCCCACTTCAGTGATGTCAAAGTGTGTGTGAATACACTGCAGCTTTACATACATTATTGGGTGTGCTTACAGGTGCAACATCACACCTCTGACCACACAATCAACCACTTTAACCTGTTTAAGGATTAAGCTATCATCTGATTTTCAGAACACAAATCTGCATTATTATCTTATTCTGTATTATATTATGTATTATTATCTTCTTGTCAGCTCATACAAGTTTACTTTTTTTCTGCCTTGTTTCAATATACATGCACATTATTTCCAACATTCCAACTACAGCATGGAATTATTTCACCAAACAGATCCAAGATTTGCTTTAAAATGCTTTACATAGTGTGAGGTCAGTAATGACACTTACATAAATACAGTCACGCTGGAACCTCTTCTTCAGATTCAGAAGCACAGAGCTCTCACACACCTCTCTAAGAACATTAAACAAGCAGGTTAAGAAGTGCATATTCATAATCTACTGTAGGGGTGTGTGTGTGTGTGTGGACACATATTCTTATAGTAGTGGGGACAAAAATCTGTTTACACAGTCACATTGTGAGGACACACAAGCCCCCGCAATGTAAATGATTAAATGTTAGGGTGAAGACTTGCTTTAAGGTTGAGGTTAGGGTTAGGTTAAGGCAAGTAATGTTTATTGTTGTGGTTAGGTGGTGGTAAAGGAGAAGGAAATTAATGTAAGTCTATGTAATGTCCCCAAAAGTGATGGAAATGCGAAATGTGTGTGTGTGTGTGTGTGTGTGTGTGTGTGTGTGTGTGTAGGCATGCATAAACTCACTCCAGCTGGGACAGGTCCTCCACCTCATCGACCTCTATAACTCTTTTGCTGCCAGGCATCACCACCTGAAAAGCGCAGAGGAGATAAGTGAGTTTTAATTTTGATAGGTCTAAATTAATGTCCCACCACCTTCCATTTCAAACATCACTTCTGTTATGATGATGAACCTTACCCTCTTTTCACAGCCATCTTCTAGTCTGGCTAACATTAAATTAAACTGGTCCTCTAAAAAAAAAAAAGGTGAATGAGCCTTAGCAAGGGCTCTTCATTGTTAAAGATGTGTTTTGCTTCCGCACTTCCCTGCTGCTAATGGTCCACTCCACTCATAGCCTTTCCACAGGTAACCAATCCACTTGCAGCAGTGGAGCAGTGTGATAGCTGATATACTGCAATCCCATAGCAGCGTGTGGCAGTGTGTTGTATGCCCTATTGTATCTGGATCAGGAAATAAATAAACCAGCAGCAAGTCTTTTATGTCCTATTGTCTTGTGTGCACACCAGCTATAAGTGATGAAATAGAACTAATAGACATAAAGTCCAACCCTTAGCCATTAGGCAACCACAGTTTGGCTCTTCTGAGTGAGTAATGTTTGTTTTAGGATTGATGCGGTTTTTAGATAAATGCTATTTGACACAGCAGAAGTGAGGAATCAGCAAATTCTATGGCTCACCACTGCTAGAATGTTGTAGTACAGCCTATTCACCAGGAGTACATGTTAGAAGCACATTTCTGCAAACTCCAGATATGACATGTTACTTTTGTTCTTTCAAACATATCAAAGCAACATTTCTACAATTATGTGTTACGTCACATTCTGATGACACGTATATGTGCTGAATTTCTGATCAGGAGGTGGGGTGACTAATTGTTCCGACAGCTGCCAAGCAAGTCACCGACTTTCAAGACCACATCAGCTAACCATTAAACCATTAAGACATTTTGTAACCATTTTCATGGCACCAACAGTGGATATTCTGAACATGTCAAGAGATTTTCCAGCTATTTGTGGCAACTAGAGCAGATATTTTCAACAAGACATCAGGAGAGTTTCCAGCCATGTTTGATTGACAAAATCAGGTATTTTAATGTAAAACAGTTTTCCAAACCATAACCATTGACAAATTTGAATATAGTCTAACTGTCTGTCTAGGACTTTGGTTCAGAAGAACTTATCTACTCTATATTTTGCTGTGAAATGTGGTGTGGATATTTATGATTCAGGGAGTTAATATCAAGTAAACATCAGAACGTCCCCTTTTCATATACTGGCTACTTTCAGTTGTGGGTTTTGCAGGAAGTTTCTGAAATGTAACATAAGGTGTATCCATTGTCACTGGTTCTGCTTTTTGTTTCCCATGTTCACCACCTGCTTTAGAGTTCCTGGAACTATATTTGGGCACTGCTGTTACTAAATGCAAGTTCCAGGTAGCTGCCAGCTGTGCTGTCCATCATGACTAATCAAGCATATGTATCGTCACATCACAGCTACAACACTACAACAAACACAGCACCAGTAAACCCAATCATGGAGGTAGTGAGATTAAAGTACAGTCTAGAAATACTCCATCTCCAGTAAAAGTCCTTGACTGAAAAATTTACTTAAATAAAAGTATGTACCAGAAAGTATGATAAGGAAAATGTACTTAAAGTATGAATAGTAAAAGTACTCAATGCAGAAAAATGGCACCTGTTACAGTAATAGTATTACACAGTATGGTTTCAGTGGAGCTCATATTTAACTACTTTGTTTTAGGACTTCAACAACAATTGACTGAGTTTGAAAAAAAAAAATCTGTAAATAGTTTTAAACAGTTTGTTTAGTGCAAACCTCAAAATAATTAAAAATAAAATACAATTATTAAAATAATCCTCACATATGAGAAGCAGGAACTATGTTTTTGTATGAAAAATTACTTCAACAATTATCAAAATAGTTGATTTTCTACCTGATTGTTTCAGCTTGACTTGCACTTTTTCATGTGTTGTTTGCAAGTATAAAGTAATTACTCAAGTACAAGTACCTCAAATTTGTGCTTAACATTTAATACTTGTGTAAATGTAAATGTAATGCAATGTAAATATTTAGTTATTGCATCTGTATCACTCCAGACAACTAATACTTTAAAGGGCCAGACCACCGGTAGTGCAACACACAAGTTTTATTCATTTGACCTCGTTATATTTTAATGACCACCAAACAATATGCTAACAAACATGAACCCTTTCTTTTAACTATTCGTTGTTACTGACTTGATCACATACAGTACATATTAAACACAAGACCTTTTTAAATTCCAAATATTCGTCATGTAAGCTGACGTGAGCTGACAGCAGCAACAGAGATGCAAATATTGCAGCACTAAGAAGAGTGTTTGTGTGATTTGATCTACTATCTGATGAATCCATTTTACTTTTGAATCAATTAGATAAATGATAGTATCAATACTGAAAACAATACTGAAAAATAACACTTTGTAATTTTGTTAATTTGGTACTTTGATATGGGAATGGTCACACCTTTATCATTGTTATTGGTACATCACGTGTGATGACTTCCCATAATTCCAGCATAACAGCAAAGGTCTAATATGACAGAATAAAATTAATCACAAGTGTGGTTTTTCAGGGCCCTTACAATGGAGAAATCTTGATTGACAAGGGACAAGAGGGCATTCTTCACAGGCAGAAGGAGTCAGCAGTTTGAAATTTCTCAGCGAGTTTACAATATACAGCCAAGCAGCACAGGGATTATGTGAAAAATCAAATAAGATTACAAAAAACGGACCAAGAAAGTATGAAGTGGTTCAATGTGCTACTGCCACTGTTGTCTATCCCTCAATAGCATAGTTTACTTACTTCATAAAGATAGTGTGACATACTGTGACTACTCCCACATTGACCTTTAAATGGCATATATCTAAAATCCATTCATTCTCTATACAGCTTTATCCAACAGGGTCACACACGGGGATGGCTATCCCAGCTGACAATGGATGAGAAGTAGGGTACACCCTTGACTGTTCGCCAGTCAATTGCAGGGCTGACACCCAAAGACAGACAACAGATAATTATACACTAACACCTAGGGACAATGTACTCAACTCAACTCAACTTTATTTATAAAGCCCTTTAAAAACAGCTGCAGCTGACACAAAGTGCTGTACATAAAATAGGACATGAAATAAGACATATAAAACAAAGAACAATATAAAAACAATAATATACGATAAAACAATGTTAAAATAATATTAAAGCAAAAACAGAAACAGGGTCTCATGCTGGATTAAAAGCCAAGGAATAAAAATGGGTCTTAAGACGTGTTTTAAAAAACGGACAGTGAAGGGGCTTGTCGAATGCATAATGGGAGGTCATTCCACAATTTGGGACCAGCAACAGAAAAGGTCCTATCCCCTCTGAGTTTCCGTTTAGCCCTTGGTAACTCCAGGAGCAACTGTTCAGATGACCTGAGGCACCGGGCAGGAGTGTATGGGCGGAGCAGCTCAGAGAGGTAAGGCGGGGCGAGACCATTTAAGGATTTAAAAACAAATAAAAGAATCTTAAAATGGACTCTAAAGTGCACAGGCAGCCAGTGGAGAGAGGCTAAAATGGGAGTAATGTGCTCCCTCTTACGTGTTCCAGTTAGGAGGCGAGCAGCAGCATTTTGCACTACCTGGAGACGCGCGAGGGAGGACTGGCTGACTCCAAGATAAAGTGCGTTACAGTAATCCAGCCGCGATGTAATGAAGGCGTGGATTACTGTTTCAAAGTGCTTTTGTGCAAGGAAGGGCTTCACCTTTGCCAGCTGCCTAAGGTGAAAGAAGCTGGACTTAACTATTGCACCGATTTGCCGGTCAAGTTTAAAATCACTGTCCATCTTAAAACCCAGGTTTGAAACTGTTTGCTTCCTGTAAGGCAGCAGGGGGCCTAAGTCAACAGGAAGTGGTTCACAAGAGCCACTGGGACTGAACACCATCACTTCTGTTTTATTTTCATTAAATTTTAAAAAGTTCAAAGACATCCAGGCTTTAATGTCTTCAAGACATAACAGAAGTGGTTTCAAGGAAAACCCGTCCTTCTTCTTCAGTGGCACATAGATCTGGGTATCATCAGCGTAACAATGAAAAGAGATACCATGTTTTCTCAGGATGGAACCCAGGGGCAGCAAGTACAGTGAGAAAAGCAGGGGCCCTAAAATTGAACCCTGTGGAACCCCATATGACAGCGGAGCAGGGCGGGACTCAAAACCACCAAGGCTTACGCACATAGTCCTGTTTGCCAGGTAGGACCTGAACCAGTCCAAGGCGGTACCAGAGATGCCTACTAGCTGCAACCGATGTACTAAAATGCTGTGGTCCACGGTATCAAAAGCTGAACTTAAGTCAAGGAGTAGAAGGGTCACATAGTCTCCAGAGTCATTTGCCAAAAGGATATCATTAAAAACTCTTAATAGAGCTGATTCTGTGCTATGTAGTGTTTTAAATCCGGACTGGAATACCTCCAGGACCTCGTGCTCATCCAGAAATGATTTCAATTGAGTATACACAACTTTTTCCAGGATTTTTGAAATGAAAGGCAGTTTGGAAATGGGTCTAAAATTGGCTAGCACACCAGGGTCAAGACTGTGTTTCTTGAGAAGGGGTTGTACCACAGCATGTTTAAAACTTTGGGGGACAACACCAGAAGACAGACTGCTGTTGATAATGGCCAGAACCGTCTGCCCTATACTGGGGAAAACATCTTTAAAGAAGTGGGGCGGGATAGAGTCACAGGGAGAACCTGATGGTTTAATCCGGTCAACCACATCTTCTAAGGCCTTCAGGGACACAGGCTCAAACAAATCAAATACAGCCGAGCAAGGGACAAGGTCAGAGGGGTCAGATGCAGGAGTAGGGATGAGAGCCCTTGCAGTAGTAACCTTGTCAATAAAAAACTGCAGGAAACTATTGCACACTTTGGGGGATGCCTCTATGCACACCTGGGGGGGATTAAGAACAGCCTCGATGGTTTTAAATAGCACACGCAGGTTGTAGTGATTAGATTCAACAAGCCTGGACAGGTATTGTCTTTTGGCCTCCTTAACAGTACTCTGGTAGCAGCGCCAACAGTTTCTTAAGATTTGGTACGAGACCTGCAGCTTGTCCTTATTCCACCTGCGTTCAGCTTTTCGGCACTCCTGTCTAGCTGCGCGAGTTTTCTCATTAAGCCATGGCTCAGGTTTAACTTTGAGCTGCACCGTTTTTAATGGAGCCACAGAGTCCAGTATGGTTCGGCAGGAGGAGTGAAACCAGGAATTTAGCTCCGCCGTGTTTGCAGATGGTAAGCCAGAGGAAACACACAGTCGGTTAAAAGCAGACGAGAACTGACCAGCAGTGGCAGGGTTAAAAATCCGACGGCTCCGAGCAGGAGCGGCAGATTTGACTGCAGAGCAGGAAAAGGCAGTTTCAAACACCACAGGCAAATGATCAGAAAACACATTGTCACAATTTTCCATGTTGGACACAGACAAACCATGGGAGAGGACAAGGTCTAATGTGTGTCCATGTTCATGTGTGGGACCAGACACACACTGCACCAAATTAAAAGAGTCAATGAGGCTTAAAAAGTCCTTCACCATCGGCTTGTCAGGACAACACACATGAATGTTAAAATCCCCAACAAGGAGGACACGATCATACTTGGTCATAATTTCAGCCAGCAGATCAGAGAAGTCATTTAAAAAGTCCTTGTTGTATTTGGGGGGTCGGTAGATTACAGCACACAGGGCCGGATCGGAGCGGCCCACCTCAAATAAATGTGCCTCAAAACTGGAAGAGGGGGATAAGACGACACGCTGCCTACATTTAAAATCATTTTTATAAACAGTCGCCGTTCCTCCTCCGCGGCCCGACGTCCGCGGGGAGTTAAAATAAGAGCAGCCGGACGGTAAAAGTTCGATCAGAGGGCTGCACTCACCGGGACCGATCCAAGTCTCTGTCACGCAGAGAAAATCCAGGCGGCGAGAGTTGAAGAAATCCCTCAAAATAAACGTTTTGTTCGCCAGAGATCTGGCGTTCACCAGGCCGATCCTGGCGGGCGCCGGGGGCTGCGGTTCGGTGGATCTGCGAGACCGTGGTAGCGTCTTCAGGAGCCGGAGGTTCACCCCGCGCTGGGAAAGCCGAGGAGGGCAGGAGCGGCGAGGCTGGAGTCCCGCAAACGATCCGGTGACAGGTACAAGGCAGGCACCGATGGGGTCGAGGAAACGCCGGGGCACAACAAAAGGATGGATTAATCCCAGTTCTGTCCGGGAGATGGTCGAAGATCCTGCCAGCCAGGCCTTAAGCTTCACCAGCCGACCACCGCGTTTGCCGCGGCGGCGGAGACGCTTCCGCCGAGGAGGTAGAGCCAAGGCCCGACACAGGTGAGTCGGGATCCCCGCCAGAAGCGGGGGCACAGTTTTCTGTCCACCATGCTCAAACGCACCCAAAGTCTTGGCATTATGTCTAAGATCTAAAAGGAATTGGCGATCGTACACCAGCAGAGACTTGATCTGTGTAATGGCAAGGGTTGAGAACACCAAAAACACAAGATACCGTAGGAGCAGCAGGCGGCCAGGTACACACACCGGCGCCATCTTCAATCATGTAGAGTAGCCAGTTAACCTAATGTGCATGTTTTTTGGGGCTGGAAGGAAGTCAAGAGTACCTGGAGAAAACCCATGCAGGCACAGGGAGAACATACAAACTCTGCATAGAAGGGCTCAGACCTGAACTCGAACCGAAGCTTTGTACTAGAACTACCCTTGGGCTAAATTGTCAACTTACTAAACCACATTACCAAGGAATTTACTTCAATGGTCCAGAGAGGATTACAGTAATGTTGGTATCAGTTTGCATGCTAAGATACTGTATCTCCCAAGAGGACAAACTAAGGCTCTAGAGGTGTTATACCTCCAAATCAGTGAATACAGAAGCAAGAGCTAATGAAGAGGGATATGAGGGAAAATAACATAAATAACTAAATTTTCAGTAGCTTCTAAAGTCAGTCAGACCCTGAGCAGAGCCTATTGCGAACTAGCTACACAATATGTCCGTAGCTTGTGAATGCACTGGCTGCTTGTGGAGATTAAATAGAGACTGTAAAATCAATCCAGTGGCAAAACGGGGTTTTAAAATTTAGGCTGAAATTTGCTTTGCATTTAATAGCTGAAGTAGCAGTATAACGATAACACTTTGCTATAATTCTAATAATTGTTAATTAAATTATTGCTTCTAATTATGAGTAATACCTGTGTACTGACTAGTCGACTCTCCAGCATTTCCTGGGTGGGGTCCTCTGATTCCCAGAGGCCCCTGCCATTGTGGGCAGGAATGGTCTGGGCCAGGCCCCCATTGTCATAGACTGTCCACTTGGTTAGTTTCTCCACTGTCTGGTGGGGCAACAAGTTCTCAGCACGCAGCCAGTCCTGAACCAGATACAACAATGACAGATGTTTGAATTTAAAATAATAATTGAACTACACTGATTCAACTAAATTTACTAAGATTTCACTAAGATAGTGGAAGTAGTGTATAATTGACAAAATGCCATTTCATACTCAGTATTTTAAGAGCACAACAAATAAGGTACATACCTGAGGGTCCCCACTCATCCGTGGGTTTCCAGCCCAATGCACCTCTGGTTGGGCTATTGCATATATACCCCCTTCACCCATCAAATTGGCGACCTCCCTGTCTGCCTCCTCTTCATACAAGGATTGGAGACCTGATGTCACAGCACTTGCCTCCCCATTTTGAAAGGGCTGTGTGACAGATCTAGGTATTCCAGGTGCAGCCTCTCTCTCTGGGTCTGGTCCCTTGACCCGAGTTGGTCCACCTCCTGTTGTTCCTCCTGACAAGGAGATCTTGGTCAGCTTGATCTGAGAGGGGTCCAGTTTCCTTCTTGCAGCCTGTAGCACACTGACTCCATCTTGATTTTCTAGGGCAACTCTCCTGTCTCTGTCTTCAGTGATGGATGTTCCTTCTAATGTACCACTAGACGCAGGGCTCCCTTCTACCACATCTCCACTTGATGTTAACCCTCCTGGCAAGGGCTTCTTGATGGACTTCAGGAGACTGAGATCTGGTTTGACAGGGAGGACAAGCCTAGCACCTGGTTTTGGAGGTTTTGGCTCTGATGTAAAGGGCTCTCCTGGTGATCCAGTGGTACTTGATGGAGTAGAAGGTCCTGGAAGTGCCTGGGACACCTCAGCTGTCTTTGCCTTGCCCAGTTTGTTCATCCTCGGCAGTACCACAGCATATTTGGCCTCTACCTCTTTCTCCCCGGGTGGAACTACTTCTTCTTCTTCCTTCCCTGCCTTTTCCTGCAGACAGGCCTTTTCTTTATCCATTTTGTCCTTAGAGGAGCTTCTGTTTTTCTTACTGGCTAGGCTAGTTTTACTGGCAACTCTCATGGCCATCCTGTGTTTGAGGATATTTCCCTTAGATGTTCTGGGACAGTTGTTTACAGTCTGTTTCTGTTTTATTGCTCTAATGGAGAGCCAGCGGGAGACCCCAATAGCTTTAGTCCAAGCAGAAAGTTTCTTTCTCAAGTTTAACCCCCGTGGCACATTCTTCTGAATCCAACCAGACACTCGACGAAGAGTGGTCATACCTTTTCTTCGTGCTATCAAACGCTCCTTGGGTTTGCTGGACCCTCCATCAAGGGCTTCACCCTCTGAGGTTTCCTCATCCGGTTTTGCTAGGATCTTATTTTCTTTGTGTCTGAGAGATGCCATCTTGACCTTCCTCAATAGCAAGTTCTGTGGCTGCCCCTTGGCAATGCCATCAGTGTCCTGCAGCTCCTCAGGCTCCAAAACAGATTTGAGGTCTTTTCCTTTGGCTTTGAGGAGCATAATTCGGTTTTGGCCTTTAATTGCTTTAGTCAGTGTTGGTTCATCCTTGTCCTCCTCATCAGAATCTGCCATATCAGCTTCTTCAGGACTATTTTTTTCATCAGTATTCTTTGTCTTGTTTGATAACTGGGTCTTGCCTTTTGCTGTATCAACCTTGTTCAGGGAAATACATTTAGATGGTACAATCTCCTCTGTTGCAGAACTCGGTTTGTCTTCTTTCAGTGGCTTCTTTTTGTTCTTTTTTTCTTCCTTGGCTTTTTGTTTGGCTTCCTTTTCTAACCTCTGTCTCTCTGCTTTGGCCCTCTGTTTCTCAGCCTTCTCTGCCTGCTTGTCTGCCTTTGTTTTTTTAAACATCTTGTATTTCGCCCCTTGCACAGGCTTTGAGGGATGTGGAATCTGTCTGCGTTGTCTGCAGGTTTTATCAATTGTCGGCTCTAAAGACGTGTCCTCTTGGGTTATCTCCTTGTCTTCACTGCTATCACTGATGACTGCATCAGATACTTCAGCATCCTCCTTGTTTTCCCCTTCTTCTTCTTGTTCTTCTTCACTAGAGGTGACTGGTTCAACCTCAAAGTCACTTCTGGAACTGGCTTCCTCTAAAAGCGCTTTGTCTGATTCCTTCCTTCCTGTCTGTGCTGCATCTCTTTGGGTATCTGAAGCCTCAGACTCCTCCTCCTCACTGCTCTCCTCACTCCTCTGCATCTCAGCTGGCTCTTCATTACTGTCCTGCTCCTCCTCCTTCTCATTGCTAGTTTCCTCTTCTGTCATCTCCTCTGAGCTTCCTGTACTGCTCTCTGATTCCTCCTCTTCCTCACTCTCTGTCACTTTGTAATTTCTCTTATTTTCAGGTTTGTTGTTGACAGTCTCTTGTATGGTTTGGAGTGTTTTGGGCGAAGGTTTGACTTTGTTAGTCTTTTTTGTGCATCCTGTAGTCTTACTATCTTTCTTATATTGAAGTTGGGATCTATCGTTAGCAGTTGTCCTATTTCTTAATAAGCTCCCAACTTGTTTCTGGGATCCCTTTATTTCTGTGTCTCTCTTTTTATTTTGACCTGCTTTATTCCTTCTATTACTCTTCACTTTATCTGTCTTTCCATCCTCCAGAGGTGGCGAATTCCCTTTACTTTTTTGTTTTCCATTAGGCATTTTGGAAAGAGGCTGAGATGCTTTGGAACCATTTTGTCTTTGAATTTTCTGTTGATTTCCTATTTTTTCTGCTTCTGCTCTCTGCTTTGTGGCATTTGTTCGACCATGAGACTTGACTGGTGACATTGCTTATCAATTCATCTGAGGTGAAATTACCTAGAGAATAACAAAAAAGTAGAAAATTGTCTTTATTTTGAAATGGTGATTTTGGTGGTCCAGCAATGCACAATTTAAATCAGTGACACACTTTGATAGATAGGTTGGTCACTCAATAAAATTAACCATACAGCCTGTGAGCTGAGCAACACATCTGTCAAACTCAGTGAAACCAGGTGCTTGGCTGAATCCATCAGCATTTACACCAAATTTCACACTTAAAGTCCCTGATCCTTGGTCCGAGGCTAAAGACACCCAGGTCAGACCTAGTTTAGCCTGACCTGATTTTTAATTGCCATTGCTTGGCTAGGTTTGAGTGTTGCAATTCACCTCCGTCAAGACAAATACAGCAATAAATCAATATAGCAAAACAAAGCAAAAGTATAAGAAATCAAAATTCATGCAGAATGGCTATACATTTTCTATGCTGGATGAAAATGACACTTGAAACAGTAAACAGCAGCTATTATCTGCAAGTTAAATATAAACTGCAGTGAAAGGCATCATTAGATCCACCTAAATGTAGCTGTATAGTCTGTACACCCTGGGGGTAAAACAGTGAGAGCGCTTTCAGTGTAATATAGCTTACCAGGCTTCTCAGGTGAAACCCAGGCGTGACTGGGGGGGCTGCAAAGTGCTCCGTCTTGTCCTCAAGAGCTGGTGTCACAGATACAAACATACACCTATACTCAAGAGGAGAACTGAGGGGACGTTACACACCAATATCCCACCCACTAACATTGTAGAGGAAGGCACACAGCCATACGCAATACACACTCGCATAAAACTTTGTATGTGGTTTATGTGTACACACAATACCTTTGTCAACAAAGATGAGTTGGTGTGCAGTGACGTGCACACACACAAACACAAAGTGCCTTCTGAATAATACAGCTCTATCTGGCAGGTCATACACCCTACTGGCATTCATGTAGCCAGCTGGTGAATGCTTGAGAGGAAAGGTGAGAGGTGCTGCTTGGAGTGATCAACAATAGGTGCTGATGCAGGAGAGAGGCACAGAAGAGAGAAAAGGGGTTCATTAGCAGGCCGCTTCCTCTGGGGGAGGGGGATTCTGTGCATGCTTAGATGCTGGACTGACCTCCTTTCTAAATCATCAATATCTCAGCACATTTACTTTTGTATAAGCCCTGTGTTCCAGGAAATAGACTATGAGGTATAAATGCTCACCTTTAATTCACTTCAATAATTTTCTTATCTCATATATATAAATATTACTGATTGAAGACAAGTACAAAATAAAATAAAGAGTATTAACAAAACTAAAGTTTTAAATTATGACATTTTAATATTCCCCATTACACTGTCACCCATCATACCACCATACCTTATCCCTATCCTGCCGTGTCCACCTCCTTCAACCATGAAACAGCTCATTTCAATAAAACCTGGTCCAGTCAGAAATTAACCTCCATCTACTTCACCCACTATAGCATGATCTGCCAACCACTACATATAGTTATGAATACATATACTCACAGTCATGACATTATACAGAATTCCACAAACTTACCTGCCATATACCAAATGTGTTCGTTCTAATCCAGACCCTCCCCTTCCAAAAGTAGCTTTTCCTTGGTGTATATTTATATTATTTTAATTAACACTGTTATTAAGGGGGTGACACTTCATCATTACTTTTTTTCACATATAGCATTTTGATTAATGAATATTAAATCTTGTCTTACTTTCTGTTGGTCATTGGTTGGTGATGTAATGATTATAAAGCATTATGCTTTGAAATTAATACACTGTCTAATTCTAATAGTATGATGATGGTCATTTGTATACAGACTAAGGAGAGAGAGAAAAAAAAGAAGGGCAACAGAAAGGTTAAAATTCCTGCATTCAATTTGGACAGAAATACCCTCTAATTAACTGAGTTTAATAACATTTTAAACTCAACAGGAAAGGCCCAGGTACCCAGGCACCATTTTCTAGCTCATTTAACATCTTCAGGTTGCATTTAACAATGACTCTTCTTGCAGGGTCATCCTCTAACAGAGCTGCTGCTGTTAGCTAACCCTGCCTCAGCCAGGTCCTTAGAGAGTTCAGGTTGCAGCAAAGCCACCACGTCTCGAGGCAATTAGTGGACAAAGCACCTCATTCTATAATAGATGACCAAAACTCTTGGCTGTCGATGTATGACAACTGATCCCTCTTTTATCCACTTCAGAGATGATGCGGCTGTTGTGGCTCACAAAGACCAAGATTATAGCTGGGTTTTTTAGAAGAAACCAGAAATTGAAAAACTACACAGGTTTGGAATAAAATCCAACTGGCCATAATGATGGGTTGGAAGTCTAATTATAATGCAGTTTTTTCAGGTTTCAGTGAAGCATACAGACTGAAAAAATTCATAAATCCACAAAGATTTCTTTGCAGTACAGCAGAAATGAATGATGTGGAAAATATGAGATGTCAGTGTACCAAGGAAATAAAAACAGACACTTCCATTCTTGGGAAAAAAAAAACATGTAATAATTATCCACATGAAAACTGTAGTGTGAAGTTACAAATCAAAAAAAAAAAAATTAGGGTTCTTAATCAGTTCACTACAAAAATATATTCTAGGCTGACACTAAATTACCCAGCATTCTGAGAGACAGTACCAAAATATTTCCTTGTACGATCTAAATAGCAGCCAACCCCGTTACAACAGGCCCACAGGTACAGTCACATACATACTGTATATATATATTAAAAACATTTCACTACAATAGCTTACAATTACATTCCTAAATTACATTATCCATTGCTGGCATTAAAAAAAAAAAAAAGGTTTACATAAAAATAATTAAAAACCAAACCCCATAGAAAGCTGTTCCCCAAAAAAAGTACAGCATTGTGATCTCCGCAGTAGTGGAGAAGTACCTATGGCCGGTTACAAAGTTACAGAGTGGACGGGAGGGGGCAGGGTTGTGTTAGCAGTATACACTTTGTAATGCTATTACTAATTTAACAAATGTTGACTGAAAAAAAATAATAAAATAAAACATGTTAACATGAGTGTGGTTCGACATATACAAAACAACTTTTTTCTTTTTTCTGGGGCATCACTGATAATGTTTTGCCTTAACAGTTCATCTGAAAAGTATGGAAGCTCATTTATGCAAAAAAATGAAAAGGTAAGGAAAAAAGTAAGGAATGACAAAAATAAAAATCTTGATGCCAAGTCAAAGTTTTGACTTGTCAAGATAATGAAATTGCAATGTCTGAAGTCAAAATTTTAGATTTTTTAGATCAAACATTGCAATATTAAAAAACATAAGGAGATATTATTATACTAAATAAAGTAATACAAAGTATCAGTATTATACTTAGTATTATCAGAGTCCAAATTTAGTCTTAATATTTCATAATTGCACCTTTTTAACCCCCTTTAAAAAAAAGAATAAAAATAAAAATTATCAAATAAATTTTGACCACAATACATTTTTTTTTTCCATTCCTAACTTTTCATCAATTTTTTCCTTTTTCCTAGCAGAAATGGGCTTTCACAGTATAAATCTGAGGTTTCTTCAAATAAAATAATCAGGCACAAATCACAAAATTTGAGATACAAAATATTTCCATCAACATCATTCAAATCATCCCCCACATTTCTCCAAGCTGTATGTCCATGTGGGGAGATGAACTGCCAGTGAGACTGCACGGCAGAGACTGTTGACTGGACCGACCGTTCCACATGAAAAGGCTTGTGGTGATAAAGGCTTTCAAGATGAAGCGGGTGTGGATGCTACGTGAGTCAAAACAGCTTCAACAAGCGGCATCTATGGCAGATTTGAGATGCTGGTGTGATGCTGGCATTGATCTTGGTGTAATGAATTATGGCATTGGTCACATGTCGGCAATGTGCTTCATGTAGCTTTGGGTAAAATGGTTGTGACCATGTTCAGATGATCTGTGTACAGCTTGTGGTCTTTAGGCACAGTGGTGTCTCTTCCTTCACCTTCTGTCTGCACCGTTAGTGAGCCTTCAAACAGCCACAGGGTGCTCTGGCAGCACTACTGCCAAGAGGCTTTTGGTGTCTCTATGAGGGGCCATTGTGAACTGAGAGTAGGGAGGTCCGTCACTGAGGCGAGGGGTCGGGGGTCAGTAGTGGTTGTGTCGGCTGAGCAGGAGGTGAGTGCTGCTACAGGACTGCAGTATGCTTCACACACATCAACATGCCAGTTCATTCTGGGGACACACAGCAGAAAAACACTGTGAACAGTCAGACATCAGTGATGACAAAACGGTCAATGACGTTTCACTTCTTAGTACCAAAAGTAAAAATGTGCCTGCGATGTGCAGCTCACAAGAAAATATCTTTGGTTCAGGCAGGTGGGTTGAGTTCAGAGTAAGTTATTGATAACTCACAGAATAACTTAAGGAAACATTAAGCTCAATAGTTCACCTTCTAACTTCTCTTTCCTCTGTAGCACATCGCTGTGGTGTGATAAGAGAAAGAGGGGTGAAAAAAGAAAGACAAGAGTTCATGTCTTTAATGAAGGGTGGCTTGTTTTGCCTCTACTGAAAAATAAGGAACAATGGAACAAGTTGAAAGAGTAAAAGAGAAAGAGGGTTCCGCTGCTCTCAGTAACAAGATCAGCACCGTGGGGAGTAGCTCAGCGCTCAGTCCTGAAAACAGCTAACATACTGCATATGGATGATAGACTGCTGGTCGGATTCTAGAGGCTGATGAGAGCATATTTTTGGAGGTCAGGTGCAGACTGGCCGCCGTGATGGGTCGAGAGGGCGTTGAGAATTAAAAAAAAAAAAAAAAAAAAATCTCGCCCGGCTCACAACTAATGTTAGCATACAGCTTACCTCACCTCAACTGTCCAGAGATGTCTCTCAAGCTACAGCACTCTTCACATTATTCTCCAAGAATGACCTGCGGCAAACGGACAAAACAGCTTCCATCAACGTGACGAATTAAAGCTTTAAGAGGTTGGACTGTTTCCAACTTTACACCGATTTCACATCAAAATCCAAGTCAAACGGGTGTCTAAAAACAAACAAATGTGTCAGCCAAAGCCTGTAGTTTAAAGAAAATAAATGTTCATTTAGTCGCTGTAGTGCTGTGAAGCTGACTATCACCATTCATGTTCAAATTATACTTCACAGATTTAAATGCAGTGTTTTATGAGCAAATAATTTGTTTACTAGACAATATTACTAGGATATGTATATTTCAAAAATACATTAAATGATTTTTGGCCAAATGAAGGCAGCAGAACAAGCTAAAAAAAAAAAAAAGCCAACATTTTCACACTTTATGCGACTGAATGTGAAGTTGTGAACACATTAGCCTGTTGAAAACAGCGCCCTGCTGCTGTTAAACGTGAGGTTAATGCGAGCAGCGTTAATGAGAGTTGGTGATTCTTCTCCATCCTCTTATCTATCTATCTATCTTTGTTTCTCTGTCTTTGAACAGAAACAGGGGTTATGATCCCGACCCCATACAAGAAAAAATATTGAGCCTGGAAAGTTAAGGAATAAATATGTAAAATGTACTGCACTTAAGATATAAAGAATTTAAAACTGCTGCCATGTGATGACAACTGAGGCATGATGCACCTGAGAGCTCCCTTTTCTGGGGGATTACCAGCTTGTAAGTGAACCCGGAGTTATGAATTCTTTTTGTCAGATATTCAACACTAGTATTAAATCTTTTTGCTATGCTCTCAGCCCTGTTGGGATATCTTTTATGATGTGGTGATATAAATCGGGGGCAGTCATGGCCTAGAGGTTGGAGAAGCAGCTTGTGATCGGACGGTCACTGGTTCGATTCCCCCTCCGGACGGGCAGGAAAAATTTGGGTGTGGTGGAGGGCACTTAAGGGCAAGGCACTTAATGTGTGTGTTCAACTAAGGATGGGTCAAATGCAGAAGACAAATTCAGTGTGTGTATGTAAAAATATATATACTGTCAATAAAGCTGACATAATCTGCTTTTAGAAAAGGACAACCCCTCTCACTGAATTAGCAGTGGCTGATACTTACGTCTGGTCTCCTTCTAGTGACTTCTGGATCTCCTGAAGTACTTCTGAAAGGAAACAAAACATGATTGTTACTGCTCTCTAAACAACACATGACACTACAGAAGAGACCAGTAGCAGCAGTTCAGTCACATTAGGATACAGCTGGGATCAGGGAAGTTACACAAATCATGCGATGGAATGAAGTTTGGTAAACGCTGCGGGGTTCCCAAGCTGCTGCTGCAGGCGTGTCTGATGACAATGGGAGCAGAAAGCCGACATAACCGGAGAGGCGGCACATGGTGCTAATGCAGCCGAAGCCACGCTTGGAGGGTTCAAACATGGTAACAGAGCGGCATCGTGAATGATCTTCTACTTGATAGACTCAATACATTCCCCTCTCTGTCTCTTTCTCTCAGAGTACTCACTCTCGTCATTCAGCAAAGCATGCTCCATAACGCGTCTAGCTGCACTTTCTGGAACACACAGGCAGCAGGCAGAGGACAGGTCAGTACAGTTAGCCACAAACAAGGTGTGTGTGTTTGTGCGTGTGTGTGTAAAACAGACAGCACAAGCACAGACATCAAACACCACTACATCTGGACATGTAGTGTTCTCACAGCCACTGGCACATGCATGTTTAAGTTTTATGAGGTTTTGTTTTTTTAAACTTAGAGGTCTGAAACATTTTACCTGCATCCTCACTGTCTTGTCTGGCATTTCTAGAAGAACAGAGAGGACAAATGAGCACTAAAAAGAAACGGAGTTTCTCGAGTGAAATAGAGAAAATTGTATATACCTATGAGCAGAAGAAGCTCCATCAGGCTGCGACCTGTGTTGGTTGGAGGAGCCTGAACGGAGGGGAACCTCCACCAGACAGCGAGGCTCCACCAGGCAGCGGGTGGACAGAGAGAAGCGTTCAAACTCAGATGGAGAGATCAGGTAGAAGCCTGAAGGAAGACAACAGTGCAGGTTAGAATTAAATTTAGGTTAGAGTAAATTTCAGGGTTATGTGTGTAGTTGTGATGGTCAAGGCTGTAGTTTAAGAAATAGATTTTATCATTGAGGGTCCTAAGAAGTTTAGTACAAATGAGCGTTGGCATGTCCTCACCCTGTCCGTGCTTTGTGAAGACACAGGAAGCAATGCCGCTAACATCCTCTCGGCGGATGCAGGGGTACTGAACCTGCATCTTGACTGTCGGCAGCGACACCACGTGGAGGTCTCCCTGATTGGTCAGAACCACTAGGCCGCTCTCGCCGTAGTCTTCTGATCGACTGCTGCCGAACCAGGCCACGCCTACCCTCCGCACTCTGGAGCCGTCGATGGCCGTCAGCTTCAGCTTCATCTTAGCGCTCACCTTCGGCAGGGTGAAGACCTGGACACACAGCAACACGGTCACCTCGAGAGCTATCAGTGTGTATGGCTTAAAAATCATTATATTACATTACTGGTAGGAAAAAATAAACATTTTAACAAATTAACTGTTTAAACATCTTAGTTTTAAATTATCATCTTCCGTCTTAAATAGGTCTTTCAAAATATCTTCATTTAAAGGCTCCACAGGTATGAAATAAATAATTTATCTTCTTGTCCTGTTACAGGAGTTAGCTGGTAAAAGAAACCTAGACAAACAACCATTAACCCGTTAAATGAGCGTGTACATCAAAGCAACAATGTGTGTTTTGATGACTCAGCAGTTCCCATGTTAAAATGCAAACTCTGCCACAAATTATCATGGTCCAATGTAAGCTGCAAGCAAGTGATATTTTGTGCGAATATTCAACGTCTTGATTATAACATTATATGGGGGTTTGTGTGTGTGTGTGTCTCTTACCTTGAACTGTTCCTCAGATATGACCAGGAGGTGGTGTGAGCCCTGCATGTCCGGTGAGCGAGCCAGGTCGTGGGCCACCTCCAGAGGCTCAGGGAGGGGGGCTCCGTGGCCATCCAGCACCACTATGCCAACAACAGGAGCCCGGTGCATCAGCTGGATCTCCTTAGCTGGAATAACAGAGGAGAAGAAACAACGTTACAGCAAAGAGGAAAGTGAAAACAGCCCGCCCGCCCCCCCCAGTCAAAAACTGCTTCTCACCCTGCTGGGCTGTGACTGGTTCGTCTGCTCGTTGCTCTACAGGAGGAAGGCGGAGCATGTATGCAAACACGCAGCCCCCATTGGTCCCTGCCCATAGGGAGGGTGTGCTATGTGAACCTGCAAAAAATAAACAAAAAGACGTGTAAAAAGCCAGGGCTATGGCTAATGTTTTTATGGGCTACCTTTAGTGTTTGAAGGCGTGACTCACTGTCAGAGAGGAAGGTGTCTGCAAAATAGAGCGTCCGTACAAGACCAGTGAAGGAGTCATCCGAGGAGCGAGCCTCGATCTTCCTCTGGACAGGGGCCAGCTCCATCTCTGCGAGTTCGGCCTCCAGACGAGCGTTCGCCTCCTGGAGCTTCACAAAGAGACGTGCGATGAGGAACAGTAAGATTTGAGAGGAAGCCGAGGTTACTCCCCTCTTTTGTCCCCGTGGTGCTCTGATTCACTGTGAGAGAGCTGGAGATGTACCTTGGCAGCGTTGTTGACGTGATGTTTCCTTAGCGAAACTCGGCTGCGTCTGATTCTCCTGAAGGACTGTCGGAGGGACTTCTTTATGCTCTTCACCCTGGACAGAGGACCCTCCATGGCCAGCTGGTCACTGGGGTTCAGGGTGCACCTACATTTGGGGAAAAAAACAGTGTTAACAAGCGTTATGGAATTATGTATTTGTCAATATAATCAAACAAAAATAACAATTTGAAGATGAAAACAACTGAACTGAAACAAACAAAAAAAAGTCATCTTAAAAGTAAAACTTAGAATTGGCTAACAAATTATCTGTGTAATCATGTACAGCTTCTTTTTCACTCATCAGAGTTAAAGTGTCAGCTTTCTTGTTTGCGTTGCCTGGCTTCTTGTTTGCAGTTCTGATGTGAACCTCCTTGGTGAGCAGGTTTTTGTTTGTTGTTGTTTCTCGCCCAAGGGTGCGTCCCCGTTTTTATTTTTTCTTTCAGTCTTATTTTTGATGAATATTTATTTGTTTGATCATCTTGGCAACACAAGTGAGTCCATAAACGAACCGCTTCATGTAATTCCTGTAAACTAAAGTGAACTTCACTGAGCCGTGAAGCCAGCACTTTGAGAGAGATGGCCCCAAGTGAAATCCCTTTGTCAGAACAATTAAATAACTACTCCTGAAATCCTGCAAGTTGGAAATAATTGCTTTAAGTTTTGTTGCATGTTTGTTTTGAGCCTATAAAGGTTGAAAAACCAACTTGTTTGAACCGATTCCCTTTCAAGCTTCATGTGCTTCTCTTCTGACCGCATGCATCCGAAAACACCACGACTTAAGTGGTGCAGAAGGAACAGTAAAACCCTGTATCAAAACTCAATCAGCGAGTGAATCAAACTCTTTGTTCCCCCCATCTTGTATGTATGTAGATGCTGTATTATCCTGCACACATTACTTCTTCTCTTTTTAAAACCTCACTTGTCACTCCCAAGGTCTATAGTCATTTTTGGCTTATTTTTTTTAAAACTCTAGATAGCAGGTACAAAGTAACTCATTGTAGAATAACATCATGATTTATTTACTCACAATAATCATAGTTAACACCATACTGGAGCAGGTATGGTGATATCTGTGCTTCATTCAAAAAGTCCTAAGGCTGAGAAAGGGTTCAGTGTATAACAATCAGCCTAAACAAAGAAAGTAGATATGGATGTGTGTCACCGAGTCACAATATAATGCTTAAGCAAGGTTTGTCTCGACTGATATGCACTGCGTTTTAACCTGGTTCGTTTTCTCAAGTTCTTTGAAAAGATGTGTTTATATGCGCTTTGGTACGACAGTCTCGGGGGAACTGTGACTTCGAGCAAACACTGGATCCACAAACCTGCTTAGAAAACTAGCATGCAACTTCTAGATACAAGATATAGATAATCCCTAGAATGTGAGAACCAAATTAAAGCTGTATTTGTACTCTTTCTTGGCATTTGCTTACTTGATGAGGACGGTGTTCTTCTGTTGGTAGTCGTATAGGCCAAAGCCATGGCTGGTGCCAAAAGCTACCAGCTTCCACTCTGAGTGCAGGGTGAGGGCTGTGACCACAGCAGGAGGCTGGCACTGCACCAGAGAAAAGGGCTGGAAGCCTGGAGGAAACAGCACCGGATCCTCTCTCACGTCCAGCCGAGCGTGACCCTGATCAACAAGAAAACCAACGGTGTACTGAGCGCATCACTTTAACCCTGCGCCGCTGCTGGCACAGTTCTCTGTTGTTGGGTTATGTTACAAAATGATGACTCGAGAGAAGCAGCAGGAAGGTAATATACACTGTAACACACACTGTAAGATACTACAGACTTCAGGGAGTGATGAGTAAAGCATTACGTATGAGTTAAGTTATGAGTAATGTATTTGCTCATTACTTTCCAGCGGAAGCCCTCTTGACCCTGCAGCAAATCCACAACTTTAGCCTCCACTGTCTGCTCTGCTGCCTCATCGTTCAGCTCCAGCACCAGGATCTGGAAAGACGGACATGAGTGGAATACTGGCAAATTCAAAGCAGAACAAACCTCTGTGGAAACTGATAAAGATTCAAGATCATTGAAGAAAAGGAGAAAAGTTCAGTGGCACTGTGGCCCCCACATCCTCAATCTGTTAGCTCCGCCCATGTATGTGGCAACCGTGTTTTCTTTTCAGTGAGTGCCATTTCAGACGAGTCAGTGGGAGTCACGTCGACAATTAAACATTCCAAAGTTGAGTGTGTGCCAGACGGACTTCTCACGCTTGAAAGACAAGCACACATTCCAGAGAACTGAGGAAACATGTAAGTTTCCTCTTCATACTTCAAATGTTTGTTTTTTTGTTTGTTTGTTTTTTTTTTTGCTCAAGAGTATACTGGAGCTGCAACAATTAGTCAAAAGAAAAATTGGTTGCTATTCTACTATTCTATTCTTTATGTTACTATTCTGATAACTTGATACTCATTTAAGTCATTTTTCAAAAACATTTACTCATTCAAGCTTCTTAAATGAAAGGATTTGTTTCTTTGGGCTTGGGTTCTGGACTGTTGGTTGGACAAAAGAAGCAATTTGAGGACATAATTTTACATTACATTTTACAAACTAAATAACTTATCAATTAAATGCAAAACTACGTGTCATCAAATAATTGTTAGTTGCAGCCCTAGTGCGTACATATCCCTCAAAGTGTCATTTCATTGGTGGAAAAGACTATTTTTAAGAGATATTTGTGGAACTTTGTCATATTTCAAGTTAAATCATCATTTCATTTGTTATTTTATAATTATTCTATTTTATTGTTATTTTTATATTCAATTTAAACAAGGGGAAACATAACTTTGTCTTCTGCTTCCATATATACATAACCCAAACTGTCCATTTCACAGAACATGTTGTCTTGAGGGATGGATTTACAAGTTCACAACACAACGTGGAATAACAGCCCTTAACAGCTCTGAACATGACTTCATGTAGAGTAACACTGATGTGGTATTGTTACACAGTTCGACAAAGCTTTAGTACGTCATCCATGTTACAAATTACTGTCAGTGTTGAGAAATGTTCGGTGGGCTCACCTGTCCGGCAGTGCCAGCCACAGTCAGATAACCGCTGTATTTACAAAGGTGGATCTTCTGAATGCCGAGCCTCGGGTCATCACTGTATGGGTCGAAACAACCAACCTGGACAACAGGCACACCAGTGATTAGCGAGGAAAATCATCGGGGTTATGTTCTCTGACAAAGCCTCCAGATCCTCAGAAGACACTGTACAACTGTCTCCACAGACTGAGCAGTACTACTGTGAATAGCAAACTGATCTTTATGTCTAACATTGGTGAACAGGCTCTTTAAAATATACACTTGGTATGTGTGAAGCGACTCTAGTGTTTTTTCAAGCTCAGTTGTAGTTGAAAGCTCCAGAAAATGTTTGTAAGATGACCTTGAGATTACATCTTTTGTCAAACCACCTTAGCTTTTTATGTGGTTTGGGTTATTAATAGGATTATACAAGTTCACACAAAAGGCACTTTGGTGCAGACTGCATCACTTGCACACCTTCCTGAATGGTGGCCACTCTCCTTCAGTGCCTTGGTTCATGTTGTCATTGGGGTCAGCATCTGTGTGGAAGACTCCAGCTGTGCTTAACTTGTACATGGGATACAGACAGACTCCCGATGCATCCCAGAAACGCACCGTCCCATCCTCATGCCTGTGCGCACAAACAGGATATTGTTAAATCTGACAAATGGCTGTTCCAATAGAGATTTCCAAAGTTCAGATGAACTGACCCCGTAAGAAGCAGGTCTCTCTGCGGAGGATCTGAGGCCAGGTTCTGTCCTCCAGTTATTGGCCATGGCTGCATGGAGGGAGAGGAAATTCGAGTTTAACAGTAATACAAACCATCTGTTCAGGGTACAACATACCATATATGATGAACAGCTTTAGAGTTTTCAGAGTCAAATACAAGTTTTGTACTTTGGGTGCTGTGCCAAACTCCCTCATCAGACGTACCATTATACTGTACTTCAGACTGCAGTACACAAACATGTATTTTAACAAAATGTTAGAGATCACTATAATCTTACACTCAGATGGAAAATCAAAATGTCTATTTACAGCCATGGTTCTAGTCAGAACATGAGCAAAACTGACAAATTCACTGGAACTATTTTTTTTGGAACTCTTTCCCCCACCCGCCCCGATCAAGAGATCTACTTTCAAGTCCACTGTTATTTGATAAGATAATGATGCTGGTGTGTACCCTTTTGGAGTAGTGTGTTTTCTGCAGGTCTCCAGCAGCAATGACCCTTTCCCACAATTTGAGGGGGATAGCAGAGACGTGGTGGGAGCAGGTGATGGCTGAGCTGTGAAGGGGAACCAAGTATGGCGTCTGAATGACCGGCCAGCCCTCTGTCTGCAAGTCGATCACTACCAGCTCTTCCTCTACCAAGACCACCAGTGCACTGGGATCTCCTGCACAGGACAGGACAGAGAAATAACAGTACTTTGAGATATATATGAATGACCTGGGATAATTAGCCTCATTTGTCCAGACTTCACAGTACTATTCCAGTGTCTGAGGTTGCAGTCTAGCAAAGCACATGAAATTAAGGACTGAATTTAAATGATATAAAACATCTCTTTGAAAGTAAAATGTCTGCTCTAACAGATTTCACATTTCCAGGCTTTTAAACACTCTCCCCCAGGACGATCGAGTTACAGAAGGCATTGTGCGTTCACATGTCAGAACACAAACCCTCTCGTGATCTTATAAATCCAGCTGCACTGCAAGGAAGAATGAACTGGACAGCAAGACTGCTTACCACACTGTCATGAGACATAAGGACAGTTGGTGGTGGGAATGAATTTTATTTTTTATTGTGTTGACTGAGGAGAGGCTGGCATTTATTTGTCCCAGTTGACCTTAAAGCACTTAAAAATATTCTTATATGAACCTAAAGCATCCTTTCAAAAAGATTCAGTGTGTAGTTTTACTGCCTGTTGTCTTTAACCAAAGGGTTATCTCAGGTGAGGCTGGATTACTGCAGAAATAACTTCAATCACAGGAATCACAGGAGGAATACAAAGGACATCTGAATCTGACTTCTTTAGTAATAACTTTGTGAATAGCTTCCTTTCCATAACTGTACATGTGAGCCATATTCCAGTTTTGTGTTGGTGTGTTTCCCCTGCCTGTGTGCTGAGGCCCTTCTCTGATGGCGAAGAAGTCGATAATTCTGGAGGTGAAATCCAGAGCCACATGCGTTTTACTGTGGATCACTGTAATACAGTGTCTGTCCCCGTAACTGGCCCTGGGCATACCACCACTGAACAGCAGGAACGGAGGCCTGAGACACAAACACAAACACACACACACACACACACACACACACACACAGGTTCAAGTTCAGTTCAGCTCAGTTTACACAGAGATTAATGTGTAACAATGGGTCATGTGACGCATCTGGGAAATAAAGTTAAACATCAGAGCTACTTCCACTGAGGGAGGACAAATAACAGATGTCACATGTTGATCTCACTGGTCAAACAAGTGAACTCACCCTTCTTTCGTAGGAAGCTGAATTATTTTAGAAATGGCCTTGCAGGGGAAATGTCCTGCAGCGGTAAAAAGACACCTTGGTGAAAACAGTCCTCATACTGACAGGAAAGACAAATGTGCAGGGTGAAGGAGAGCTGTTTATCCTCACCGTAAGGAATGTCTGATTTCTCCTCCTCCTCCTCCTCGTTCATGTCCTCTCCACCCACCATCCATCGACAGTAACTTCCATCACTGTGCGAACTGAGAATGTAGCGTCCGTCCTCTGTCCACCACACACTCTCCAGTTGCTACAGTGACACCACGTCACATGGAAAGGCAAATATTCAGATTTGTGCTCGTTAGAATCGTGTTTTGGACTGGTGTGTGTGTTGCGTTCAGGTCACTGAGCTACAGTGCAGTTACCTGTGTGGCAGGGATGTGCTGGAGGGCACACTGTTTCTCCAGATCCCAGATAACCATAAGACCTCGTCCATAGCCAATAACAACCTGGTTCGGGTTGACTGGATTCTCCTGTAAGGCCTCTACGTGTTCTAGATTCCTGCGGCCGATGTAGTCATCTGGCACACTGTAGGAGACAGCAGAGTGAGGAAAGAATGTGTGAGAGACAACGGAAAGACTGGAGACAGAAAAATCAACCTCATTATTGATCTGTGTGGGCTGTGAGGCAGCGTGCACAGAACTGATTTGTTGATGACACAGTGATGCATTGTGTGTGTGTGGTGTGAGACAGCTGTTTAGTCCAAAAGATCAATACACATTTACGTTGTTTATGGTCAATCCATCTGAGACAAAAAAAAAAAAAACACCAGATGATACAAAAAGCCAAGCTACCAAGTATCAATATAAGCTTGTGGTGTTTTTCAAGCCTGTGCATTTAAGTTGAGTGCATCTCGTTGTAAATCACTGACTTGTAAGTCCAACAATTTAAAGCCAGCAAGAAAAGATTTGTCTGAACAAACCGTAAAAAGCTCCACCATTAACTGGAATCTACTCTGGAGGTACACACCGTTCGGGGATCGTAAAATACAAGAGACCTCGTATCTCATTCTTGGGAAAACATGCTGTCACCAAGATTGGATTAACCAGACTCTCAGTGGGCTTTGACACCTAAAGCACGTGTTTAACATTGCCAAGAGCCAGGCCATAATTTCCAATGAAGAGAGCAACGAGCTAGAACAGCCCGAGTTGAGAGCTGAACTTTGAGCCCAAATACACATTTGCGGGTCTCTGAATTTCAGTTATGTAACTCTACTATCCCATTCTACGATTACTCTGGGAAAAAAAATCTCTGGTTTGGCAGACAGTATCACCAGATTATACTGTGCCTGTTTACTTTCCAGTGTAGTCTGCACCCTCCTACTTAGCTGCTACATGCTCATGTCTCTTGAGGTACTGTCTTATTGAGGGGACTGTGTCAAACTCAAAGTTTGGTTAGAATTTTGCTTGATGCTTTGCAAATTTTAACTACATAATCTGAATAAATTGTATAATCAACCAAGATAAATTACCCTTCCCTGTGTCAGAGCTTCAACTCCCTGACCAGAAAAATAAATAGAAAAATTCACAATCAGTGCCTACAAAAGGACTTCATTCCTCTTTTACGTTGCAGTCTCTTACAAATTTGAACTAAAATAGATGCAATTAAGCTTGACGATGATCAGTATCAAATGTAAAACTCTATAAACTGATCTCAATTAATTAGTGTTGGTGTGTTGTTATTTGCATACCTGTTGGCCACTTGGTCGAGACTGATGTTTCTCTCTTCAAGCTCTCTAAAGCCCGGGACTTCAACTATGAAGACATGTCCTCCTTCTGTCCCCAGCAGCAGCAGCTCCCCTGAGGAGTGGGCCAGCACTGCCGTCACCCTGGTCACACTTGGAGGGGCGCTGAGGTGGAGAACATGAGAGAAGTGAGATCAACTGGCGGAATGACGGGCAGCTACTGTTTGTTTAGAGTAGTGCTGCAGCCATATGGATTGTAGTTGTAATTAGTCTGTAAAATGTCAAAAATACTGAAAAAAAAAAAACGTTCATTATAATATATTTATTTCACATTTATTTCAGCATAATGTCCCAAGCCCAAGCATATTTAGGTTAACCAGTATACTCAGATTTAGGAAGCTGAGCCAGGAAATTTTTTTTTTTTGATTAATTTTATGACAATCAACTAATCAATTAATTGTTGCAGCTGCTGTGTCGAGAATGTCTATTTGGTATTTATAAAACTGGGTTCGGTATGTACTAATATGGAAACCCATTTCCCCCAGTGTGATGAAAGAAAGATCTTCTAAGTCATCAGACTGAGAAGCTTTCTCAAAAATAATGAATCAGTAGCTCAATAAAGTGATAATTAATTCACTTTTAGAAAGTGTATCATTATTTTGAGATACTAAGTAATTATGTAACAAAAGCTTGTCATCATAATAAGTTAAAGGATCTTTTTTCATTTTTATCCCATCTCTTGTGAAAATGGGATTCCAAAAAGGGCCAAGAAAAAAAATAAAAATAAAGTAGCACCAGGAACTCAATTACCAAAATACCCCCATTCCAAATCTTAATACTAATAAAGGCAACAAGCAGTGTCTGACAGTGTTCCTATCATTCCAGGCTGGAGGTTTGATCAGCTCAGACTGAAAAGACTTTTGGATCAGAGACTTCTGGGAGGAAAGAAACTACAGCCCAGAGATCACAACTAATATGCTTTGGTTGACACATAAAATGTTAAAAACGAGAAAATTCTCAACTTCTCAAGGATTCCTTAAAACTATCTGCTCTTGAAAAGCATCAGGTGGATGTGTGCATCAGTGTGTTTTACCCAGGTGGTCCAGTGAGAGAGAAGCGTCCTATCTCCAGAAGTTCAGAGAGTCCCTGGTGGGCTCTTAAAGTCCACATGTGCAGACTGTTGTCATCCAGCAGAGTAACAAGTTCAACCTGAACATTAGCCACAATTAAAATCAATGACTAACAAGTGTGGCTACTTTAAAAAGCAGAAACGCTGATGGGAGTGTGTTGTGAAAGCTCTCAGACTGTACCTGGTGAGGGAGGAAGTGCACCTGTGTAACAGCAGCATTCTCATCGTGCAGACCCATGAACTCCACACCTGGAGCTCCATATCTGACCACTGGTCAAGGAGAGACGGGATTTATCATAGACAGTCCGAGTCCTATTAGACACACTCACAGCAAGTGCTAAAAGACACCAGATGGTACAAGGACGGAAATCCAACTTTATCACTGACTCCAACAGTGGCGATACTGGTGGATGACGGGCAGCAGCCAGCAGGTTACTGGTTCGCTTGACTTTCGGTTTTCCTATCAAGCCATGAGCAGGCTCACATTAAAGAGGCTGCATTTTTGCTTAGAAGCTAATCACAGTGCGTGATTGGCTGAGTACAGTGACATAATATCACACGGTATGAAACGGTGACACAATGCTGCGATGGCATGTGATAAAAAGACAAACAGCGAAGTGCTCATATTAGCTCTTCTCTTCTCTCCTTCCTCGACCATCGTGCTAGCTAACCTCGCAGTCATCATCAAACGGACATTAGTTAATGTGAAGGTAGCTCATGGCTAGCTGAGGCCTCGTCTCTATTTGTAAAATAAGACAAGCAAACAAGTGTGAATGCATAGCCCATGTATCCAGGGCTCTATCTGACAGGACAAATGTTCACGCAGCGAGTGTGAATGCATGGTGTGTGTAAATAAAAAAAAAGACTTAATTCATTACACATTTCTTTTCTTTTCAGTCTTCTGCAGCGTGTTCATAAAGCAATGACAATGAAAATATGATTTACTGACAAGTACTAATTTACAGATGGCTGTAATGCAGAAATGTGCCAACAAAGGCAGTGAAGAAGACTGCAGGCAAGTATACATGAATGATAACGGCGCTGGATTTAAACACATGGACACATAGCTGTCTATGGGTAGCTTTCTCTCTTACATTATTATTGAAAGCAATTTTACTGATCTGCAAAAATGTTTCAACTATTTTGTAATACTTTTCACTTTATTGTAAACTCATGACTTTTGTCCATGTCAGATCCTGTAGAAATGATGACTTAATTTTTCCAGTGATCTGATTAGTCAGTCTCAGGACGGACGATTGCTGTTCCATCAAAAATCACAACTTGAAAGAGCAGTTTCAGATATAACAGATAAACGTATTGGCATGAATAACATTGTCTTGTAACAGGTTGATCTTCTGAAGTAAACATGCTAAAACTTAAAGACAGCTAGCTATTAATATAATATGCTTAAGTGTTGATGAGCAAATCACTGACCCCGACCTCCCTGTGGAGAAACAACAGCGTCTCCATGGACACTGATTCAAGCCTCATTATTAAATGATTTGCGAGCTACATGGAAACAACAGAAGCTGCTCTGTTCTTTGAAGCACCCTGCACTTTGACTCATAATGTTCACTCACAGATTCTCCTTTCTCTGTGGCCTCTGTGCCTGAACAATCTGCTGCCCTGTATGAATGGCTTAGCCTAGTGAGGGAAGGTACCGTGGTTATCAAAACCAGCGAGTGTCTCTGTGTCAAAGAGGAGTAGTGTACCGACTGGCTCCGCAGCACTGTCAACAAGCACAATTGCGTGAAAAGCTACGGTGACACAGACTCCACCGCCTAACAATGCCAGGCGGTGTTGAGCAACAGCGTGGGAAAATGAAATACCTGAACCAGATGCCCATGCGAACCGCAGACAAGGATTTAGCAGAGTCAGAGCCGTTCATTACCTCTGCCTGGCTCAAGTTCAAACACGACACCCAGATTCCTCCTGACAACCATTTACACACAGGTACAGTGAAGGATACAGTTTGATGGCCCCGGAGCGGGTGCCAATGGCCAGCAGCTGCAGGGAGGGACTGTAGCTCAGAGCACTGGGCTGGTGGGGGAATCCATGCTCCACCGTCTGAGGAGGACACAGAGGACAAACGGAGGATTGGGGTGAGACGGGGCTGTGATAGCAGAGACAATGACAGGATAGGATAGAGACAGGAGACTGCAGCAAAACACAGTGCAGATAACAGCAGGTGGACAAGAATTAGGAAGGATGACAGATAAGATTGAATGCTGTCTCGAATGCACCCTCTGTCATCATTCGAGTGAAAATGTACAGTACTATTCATGTGATGCAGCTGTGTATTGCAGGAGAACTTAGTTAGTTAAAATAATCATCAATAATAATCAAGATTTCAGTTCTTTTATAGCGCGTTCAGCTGTTTGCACACAGAGTAGGGCTGTTCCTGACCGCAGTACGCCGTTTCTGCACACGTGTAATATACTCCAGGGTGGGGAGGTGGCAGTGTACCACTGAACTGATGGTTAAAAAAAAAAGAAAAAGAAAAAAAAAAAGATATGTATGTCAAGTTTGTATGAGTTTCATGTCTCTCAGGCCACAATGCTTTGTGAAATTAAAATAAAGCGTTTGTTCAAGCAAAATCCCCCCCTTTGTTTTTATTCTTCTATACCTTATACAGTGAAATTGTGATACTTTTGGAAAAGGTTAACGTACCATAAAAATCTAATGCTGCAACCCTACTCCGGGGACCAGGTGTATGAACCTCTGTGTGTCTAAAAGCATATGCTCCTTGTCAGATTTCTAAAGCTGCCCATAAAGCATCTCTCAGCCCTTCTGGCCAGAAACAGATGTAGACACAGCCTTGATCACGTCTGTGTATCAATAACTCTGAGCGATACTCTGCCAAGAAGGAGGAGGAGTGCACTTTAATCAACTGTGTTTGTCCTCCAACGAGGCAAGAGCCGCTGCCATTACACATGACTGTAACCCACAGCTTAGACTATTTATAGCATTCGATTCATCATTAATTCACTGCATGGACGTCTAAAGCATTATCAGCTGTGACACCACACCCCATCATCAAAGTCAGAAAGGTAATCAGTGCCTTAGTTTATAGCACAGCACATCAAGGCCTAAAGGAAAATCCATACACAACTAGCAAAATTAGTTGACAACCTTCATTGCTCATCATCAAGGCCTCAGATTGTTCTTGAAAACTGTGTGTATATTTGGGCTAAAGTGCACGCAATCTTAGTTCAGAGAGTGTATATTTTTTGTGCGTATGTATTTGCACATCCGGGCCCTGGATTCAGCCATGATTGCAGTAACAGTGCTTAGCAATTAAAGCAGGGCCATCCAAAGTTTGCTCATGGTGGAGCACTGAATCTGGTCCTACACCTTACACAAAATCTCTCTTTTTCCACACGCAACTGTAGCTCACATAAACGAGGTGCACCGAATTGTATTTAATTTCAATTTCAATTTAGCATGTCAGCATATTTAGCATGTCTTAGACACACTATAGTTGTAGTGAGGTTATAAACAGAGGACTCAATAAAACAGGAGCTGAGGAAACGCTATTCTAATATGCAGGAAACGCTACAAGTAGCATGATTAAAAATAAAAAATGTAGAATAAATTTCAAAATGCAAAATAATGAGAAATAATACAGAAGAAACAAGTAAGGTATAAATAACTCCTAAGACAATAGCTTGATTAATACAATACTAAATACAACCATAAAATAAATATGCCAATTGAAATCCCGGGCCAATACTGGTGTTGAGAACAACAACAACTGATTTGGTGAAAGGCCAATAGCAGACTGCTAAATTGGTGCATCCTCACATGTGACCACAGTCTCTTTCTTTGTTTCTTTAAACAGGCCAAAGTAGGCGTGTAGGTGTAAACACAAAATGACAAAAACAGTAGCTTGAGAGGCCACTGCTAAACACCAGCTAACTTAGTCAACCCTGTTCAGACTGTGACAAAGCCCTTTAGCTTTCTGCACTGCAAATGCAAACACTGAGGAACAGCTCAAGTACGCTGACGTCATGATGAAGATGTTGGTTGTAGAGCAATTGAATGGCAAACATGGCAAAACTATAATTAGGCCAGATGAACTCTTGGAGAGTCTGCTGATACGATCTTTGCCTTCACTTTCTTTCCTGTCCTGTCTGTCAGCTAGCGTGACGTGTTCAGCTCCACTTGCCTTGTTGAAGTGGAAGAGCTCCTGTTTGAGTCGATCTCTCTGGGACTCCTGGCCGTGTCGCCTGAACCTCTTCATCCTGTCTCAGCACCAGCGTGGAGCCTGTGGGCCCACTGACGGACGCTGCAGGGACAAAGACAGAGGACACGATGAGCAGTGTTATAATGCGAGTCTTCCAGTTCACCTTTTATTTTGTCTAATGGCACTTATCAAAAGTTTGGTTTTTTTTTTCCCCTTGAAGATGTGTTTAATAGTCGATTTTGACGTGTACAGCTTTTGTGTGGATGAGTATGAGACGAGGAGTTGAAAAGACCTACACACTTTAACTCTAGGGACATCAATTAGTTACAGTCAAAGAACAAGAAAATGAAAGGTCTAGATATTAAAACAGAACCTTTAGTTTATATTGTTCCAATTTCATAACTTGTATTAAAGCCTCAATTATACATGTTGATCGCGAGTATGAAATATGCAGAGGGAGATTAAACGTAGATCTCGTTTCGCTTTCTAAAAAGAACACAGTAATTATTTACAGTGTGGTGTAGCCAATTTGAATTTCCCCTTTGTGGATCAACAAAGGATTACCTTATCTTATTAATGTGTCACTCAACTGTTGTGGTCATCAAAATTTGGATTATTTTTATTGTCTCTTTCAGGTCACTGTAGTGGAGAGGAGGCTTTATGGTGTTAGCACCACTTGGTGACACACTGCTCTCCTACATTCATATTCTTCACATGTACTTTATTGTCTTCATGCATCAGAAATGTCGTCACTGTAATGTGATCATTCTGCGCTTTTGACAGTCTACTCCGTACACACGAGGTCTATTTCACGTGCGTTTGGTTCTGGGAGAGGCATTGCTCCTCAGTGACTGTTCCTGTGGATTACTTCAGGAAGGACTTCTTCTTCACTCACATCAAACGAGTAGGATGCTGATATCAGAGAACACATGGCTAAAAAATTTAAACGACTAGGCAATTATCAGAATAAAAAAAATAAAAGTTGCTTATTACTTCTCTGTCAGTCAATTAATCGATAAATAAAGCGTCGCAGCTCTAACCTCAAGGTGTAAAAACCCATCACGGCAAGATAAAATTTTTAAATTCTCTGCTCACCCATTGTCAGTCAAGTGAGACAGCAGCCGCAACACTAAAGAACAAAGAACTTCAGTTTTATGTTTAGGATTAGTCCTTTGAGTGGAGGGATAAATGTGTGCCCGCCTCAGCACTCACACCAAGACTCGGTGGAAAGCAGGGCCACAGACTGTACGGAGCCTCAGGTAGCTGACTGTGTGTTTTCTCTGACGAGTCTGCCACTTCATCCCTAGTCATGGAACAAACCAGAGAACCCCCCCCTTTCCACACACACAAACAATAGATAAGGGACAGAGGTCAGTCAGGGCACAACTAAGAATCCATTGTTTGGCTGCTCAGACACACACAAGCTGATGAAAACACCTGTCACACATGCAGATAGTTTCCACAGAGGCCACTTCAGAGAAAGAAAGACATGGAAGGAAATGGGCAGGAGGAAAACAATGGCAAAAATAATAAAAAAAAAATAACGTCTTTGCATTCTTTCTTGAAGTAATACAGAGAAAATCACTGACAAGACTGAATATTGTAAGACCAGTTGTGGTAAACGGGTAGCTGCACACGTTGTACAGAGAGAGTGACTCACTAAGCTCCACCACGTGAAGGAAAGGTTCAACCACAGAGCAGCAGAAAGGCCTCCGTCTGTGTGCTGTGTCTGCTCGAATGCCAGGCCCTCAGCTCTCTGGCTCCTTCACTGACACTAAGCTATGTCAAAAAAAAAAAAAAGGAAAAACCTCCGAGCACAATGTTTCAGACAGAGGGACAGGAAAACTCATAACTGCAGTCAGACATACGATCTCCAGTGTCACAAGTCCATGACAAAGGCCTGCGCCGTGAGTCACAGTTTTCCGTCTGAAGCAGCTCAACTGCCTGGGTCCAAATCGAGACATAGTTCTGTCATTACCCTCATATCAGCAGAGCTGTCCTGAATCACTGCCCGGGCTGCGTCACACGTTTCCAACTCCGGCTTCCTCAAAGAAAAAGGCAACACCGCTCTGGGACAGCAGGCCCACTGAACTCAAACTGGACAAGTTTCTCAAGTGGACAAAGAGATTTGTTGCATCACTTGATGGTTATTTTCACCTTTACAATGCATTTATGTACCATGTGTAGCTTTCTGTTTGAGTTTGTCAGATATATTTGAATTTTACTGCTCTTCAAGAGAAACCTTTAGGCAAACAGTGAGTTGGAGTTTCTCATGAAATCAGCTGACTCAATGCCGAGATCAGGTGTTACTAGGAAATCACTCAGAATAACTTGCTAACATTAGTGGTGACCACGACCACGGATTTAAAAAAAAAAAAAAAAAAGCTGAAGCTTTGTAAAACATCAACAAAAACAGAAAGCAACCTTTCTTGTGAACAACTGAGCCTTCCACGGATGCCCCTTTCATAACCAATCATGATACTATCACCTATCACCAATGAAACTGTTTACATGTGGAATGTTCCAAACAGGTGGTTTTAGAGCAGTGCACATGCTTCCTAGTCTTTTGTTTGACCCTGTCACAACTTATTTGTAATGTGTTGCTGCCACCAAATTCTGAGCTAAAACTTATATATATTGTAAATTTGCTGTTTTCCCCTCTGAGACAAACGCATTAGAAAATTATCATGTTTTACACAGCATCCTAACTTATTTGGAATTTTGGATTTTACATAACTCTGACATAGAGCTGACACTAATTGGTGCTAAGAAGATATCTTAAAACAGTAGAAAACACCTCATCTTTTGGATTTTTTTCACCCTCGGTTTCATCTTCACATCAGGTGAGCCATGTGTGAAAGATTCCTGTTGTTAATGATATAGCAAAATGATCTAAACAGGAGTGGTACCAGCATCTTTTACCAAATAAATAAATAAATAAACACAAAAATGTACATTATCAAAAATAAAAACTACTCGTGATGATGGCTCAGTGTTATATCAAAGTATATATTATTCTGTCAATGTTATATAAATACCTGTAAGCACATTTTCATGTTATAGTTTGTCAATGTCAGACCAGTTTTAGATGATTTCCCCCTCTGTCCAGATGTGCCACATAGAGGGGGGATAATCGCCTCACCTCAGGGGAGATTGCCCCACCGCTATTTAGATTTAAATTAGCTTTATTCATATATTATAAACATGATAAGGTTGTTGAACACATTATGACGACATTAATGTATGCAAACACAGTCGCTAAAATTTGGCAAGATGTAAATACAAGCTCAATATAACTATGGGCCAATAGCCATGATGTGATCAATGAGACAATTATGACCCTCACTGGTAAAATACAAACAACTAGAGGTTCCTTAACAAGTAACATGCTTGTTGTTGCAGCAGGTGTGTAAGTGTGTGTGTAAGTGTGTGTGTGTGTGTGTGTGTGTGTGTGTGTGTGTGTGTGTGTGTGTGTGTGTGTGTGTGAGAGAGAGAGAGAGAGAGAGAGAGAGAAACAGTCCCCAGAGAAGCAATGGAGCAGAAAGAGGAGCTCAAACCATAAGCTCTGCTGACAATGGCAGGGTGGGAGGTCTCCTTCACAACCACAACGGCTTCTAAGGGCTACGAAAGGAATCTGCTGATGGAAAACGAGAGCAGGAGTACAGCCCTCACATATGCATGCATGTAAACACTGAAGCCAACAACCAGTATGGAAAGCTTGGGCTCCATCAATACAAACTACATGTCTAGTGTGAGTTTCTCTCTGCATTTTTCAGACATCTTAATCCCACAGTTGTTTCTCTCAAACCAGATTAATTGTGGCCTTTCAAGTAACCTGACAGACATTAGAGCACAAATTACCCATTCATTAAACACACTCCAGTGTTATTTCTAAACCAGCTACTTATCAAGGGCCAAGGATGGGAATGAACATCACAATTACGTGAACTGCAGTGATGTTTAAGGCTGTGTTCAGACAGAGAGATTAAACTCCCCCTCTCGCAATCTTGCAGAGTCTGGCTGTGACCAAAAGAAGAAACAACTGAATGCTCAACAAGCCAAGTCAACAATTAGCACTTCAAAACAATGCACACCAGCCCACTTGGATCACGATTCAACAATATGCACTGAATAGATGTCCTTTCTATCCTCAATGAGACACATGCAAGGCTTCTGTCAGAGACCAGGTCACCACGTTAGCAGGCGGGAGTTCTGCCGCACGGGGACAGGGATGGAACTGATGGTATTGACACCAAATTCCTGGTCAGATTCATTACACTTAAACCAATACTTTCAGGTATGTAGGGTTTTAAAAAAATCATAATTTTACCATTTTGTCACCATTTTATCTGGGCCAAGTTCTTGTCTATGTTTTCTTACCGTTACCAAATGGCCACAAGCTAACAATTATTCAGTGCTGCAACTGAATGATTTTATTATCCATTTATACTTCAGTAATTTTTTTATTGTGACCATCTCAATGACAAGATTTCTCTTAGCCATATATAACCCTGTAAAATTAAACAAACAAGATATAATGGGTTAAATAGTGAGCTTTAGATGTCTTTGTAGGCAGATTTTTTTTTTTTTACATTTGGATAGACAGGACAACTGTTTTCCCTGTTTCAACTCTTTATGCTAAGCTCAGCTCAGCTAAGCTAACCATCTTGGACAGATATGAATTTGGTGCTGAACCTTTCATCCAATTATCAGCAAAAACACAAAAAAGGTGAATGTCTCAAAATGTGGAATTAACCCCTTAAAGATTCAAGATCTTTAGTTGGAACTGGTTAGCTTGGCACCATGTCTCAAAAAATATGTCCAAAAACAATGTTTTGGAAGACATACATCACATTACGTTCAAGTTCATCACAACGCTAAACTCGCTAAACTCTAAACTCTGCTTTGTTTTCATATAAAGTTATATGCTGACTGGTGCTTAGTGTTTTTAAAAAGGTTCCATTTAAGCTCATCGTAGATTAACAGAAAACTTCCCCATCATTCCCCAAATGATGGCAAATTAACATAGTCAAGGCTGAACAAGAATTGTCAGGGAAGTACCTGTTAGTATCAGGTTAATCAGGAGAACAAAGGCAGATAAAAAGTGACACAGAAACACAACTAATCAGGCCAGTTTCAGCAGAGCACAGCACTGTTACATGCCCTAATTCGACATCACATATGGATTTTCCCTGGAATTTCACTTGGCAGGACAAAAGCAATGAACTTGTATTGAGCATCAACGGTAAATGACTGAACTTTCGTCACACTGTTTGGACTGCAGTGAGCTCATCTCTAAGCAAGATAAGGCAACATTTCAGTATTTACCTAGCAAATTCCCCTGGCTTATTGACTCTTGTCACAAAGTCACATTCAGCAACACAGACAGTCCTAAATGTGCTGTCTCTGCTGTCTAATATACCATCCCAAATGTCCTTCGTTTAAAGTTTGTGCACGTTAACTCGGATGCCATGCGTTATCTTTCCCGGTTCAGTGGCGTCATCAAATTCCCAGCATATCATCTGAGCCATCTAAGCTGAGAAGCGATTCAATGGAGGACAAAAAAAAAATCCATAAACGTGCCTGGACACGACAATAACAACCAAGAGAAGGTGGATCAACCAGTACAGCTGCTACATGGACTGCATCTCTCCAAGACATAGCTAGAGTAGTACCTCAGCCTCAGTAAGAATGAATGACCAGGAAATTCCTGGCATCCAAAACATTCTACTTATGGACTTATGCAATCATCAGCTATGCCACCACTTGCTGCAAGACAGGAAAAAAAAAAACAAAAAGGAAGACAATCAGCTCCTCCCTGACTGACATCTGATCATAAACTTGAAGCACACAGAGTCACATTCATGATGACAGAAAATGCTGCTAGAAAGTAAACCATATTCAGACGGGTGGAGCTGAACCTGTTTGACAGCTGCTGTTAGACTGTCGAGCCTGAGAGAACTGGCTTGCACACATGGCTTGATCACACTGATGAAAACACTTGTGACTACACCTCCCGCACACGCTCACACGGTTAATAAGGCACCGAATAAAACCCCTCTGTGAGCTTGAGGTGGACGTCACTGAGCTATTCTCCGTTGTGGTGATGTAAACGAGTCCTCACAAGTCAGGGTTTGACGGTGCGCTGCGGGTTAGTATGTGATTGGTGTCAAGTCAGTGTTGTGAGAAAGGAGGGTGGCGGCATCGGAGCAGCAGGAAACAGGAACCATCAGGTGTGTCACGCTGACACTGGGCTAAGACCGAGCACTGGTGAACACACATGAGAGTGTTTTCCTGTATATTTTGATCTAAGAATGCAGCTAACAAAGATAGAGCAGTAGGAGGAGCCTGTCATATCCACTACAGAAAACATTAGAGATGCTTCCTTCCACAAACAAAACAGAAACGAGATCTTGTCAGTTTTGGGTGTGGTTGGCAGGATATCATGTCTCCCACCAATTCACTCCCGTTTTCCTGTAATCAGAGACAGGGACACAGGGGGGAGGAGGGAGGAGGGGGCAAAACGCTTACTGTCACTGACACTGAGGAATCACTAGGCCATTTTTGACCTGAGCCTAACCGCACTGCACTCATAACCCTCATGACAGGACAGCTAACATAAGGAGAATTTAATGGTAGTCCCTTGCCCAGTTTCTATGTTTCCTTTACCAAAACATTCCCATAGAGGAATAAAAACAAAACCCATATCAAGAGCGTTGTGTTTAATGCATCCCTGCAAACTGTAACTGGGGTGGCAGAAATGGCGCGTTCTCATTATCAGCAAGATGTGGTACACATGACAGCTTAGACAAATAATACAGGACAGCTACTGCTGCTGCTGCTGGAGAATACAGATGACGGGAGAGTCAGAGCACTGATGTTATGGATCGGTTAGTGCCCCACTTAAATGGTGACTGGTCAAAATGTGTAACAACATGAGTTCCGAGAACATGATGGCAATGTACAATGTAAAGGTGTTCTTGTGAATAATTTTGCATATTTTCATTCAAATTTCAACCTAAACACGTATACAAATGGTTGATTTTATGGTCAAATATTAAATGTGTTTACTGAGCTTCAAAGGGGAGTCAGCAATTCTAGAAAAAGAAAAAAAAAAAAAAAAAGATTGTCGTCACCATCATCCCCAGGTCTGAGAATACTTGACAGGCGTGTATAAAAACGAGGCGAGGCTGCACACTGAGGAACTGTATCACGTAACATAAATAGAGTTATTAAGGAACGTGCTCGTTTCTCGCCGCTGCCTGCGCCAGTGTTTGATATACAGGGATTCTGTGGTGAATTCTGGCACAAAATTTACTACTACTGCAAAAACAGATGAGGTCTGTAAAATAAGTAATGTTTTAATTTGGCCACTTTGAAGTCATTTCCTTAATAGTGAGGACCAATTTACTGTAATTTAATTTAGTTCAAGCAGCTACATTGCAAAGGCGTCAACAGCAGCAATATGTAACTTGCCAGCAACTTGTCACTATTACCATAATGGAACAACTATACTGCCAGTATCAATAAACATAACACCACTTCTGAATATCATTTTAAATTTAAATTCTGAATTTAAAACTAATATGGAAAGTACAAGGACTACGGATACAGGCTGTCAACCAATTAATAGTTTGCTATTTAAGTTATAAGAACATAGTGAAAACAAAAAGTTGCTTTCAGTACAGATTTTTTAAGAATAATTTTTAAAGCTTCCTATGCTTCTATACCCTGGGTACTGCAAAGAACATAATATAATTAATAGCGTACACTATATGTATTCTCTTTAATGTCTTTATAAGCTATGAGATTCCTTTTTTCCTTTTTAGCTATGAGATACATTTGCTCTGATGAAGGTCTAAAGATCAAAACCATTTTTTGTGGCAGATCTGCTTCGAACCCGAATGTGCACAGCTCTTCTGAAGATTTAGGGGACCACCTGAGTTTTGTTTTGAGTTAGGACAAAACCTGGAACAAGATGCAACATTGGCAGCTTGCACGGCTTTATCGAGACAAATATTAGAACCCTATTCAAAAAGACATCATGACATGTTTTTACTGACCTGTTAGGGGGGGGAAAAAACCCCAATTCATTCATTACTCATAATAACCATGATGAGCAGACAGACATTTTATAGCATTTCTACTTGCTATACCATCCCACTTGCAAACCACAGAAAAAGCTTATTCTCCTGCCTGAAAATGTGTTGCACATTGGGAGAGGTAAAACAGGAATCAAGTTAACAGTTAACAGCGCTAAACACAGCGTGACAGTCTGAGCCAAGTGGTGTTTGAAGTTTACAAGCAAAATACGCCTCTTGGACATCTCATCCGGGTAAGGTTAGACAAATTAACTTTCCTGTTCAAAGTTCAAAAAAGGAAGCCGTTGAAGACAACACTGACGGTCTTGCACATGTATTCACATGTTTGTACAACTAAGATGGCTTAAAATGCTATTTTTTTCCCCCACTCTAACAAACTCCACTAAAATAAAGTGGAAACTCGGCAGGAGACAGCATCTTTCCGACTTGCCCTACATTTTGGAGGGGCCATTTATTTTGCCTCCATAATAGTTTCAGGTGGACTTTACCGTGCAGGTGGAATAGCACTAAGTCCACTGAGAACAAAGGCTTTTTGTTTGGCTAGTCCTGCCCTGATGCAGGTGAAGTGGGAAGGACGCAGATTGTGTGTCCTTTGGCTTTATCCTGTCCAGATTGTGGGACTGCTTGGCTGGTCTGATTTCTGCACCGTCTTTCAAAATTATTCATACTATGATTTAATGAAGTAGACAACTAAACTATATTTACAGAGGTTAGCACGTTGTTGACACAAGGCAACTCCCGTGTATCTCACAGTTCTGCAGTATTAATAACACTAAGCTAATAGCTTTGGTTAAATGGATACTATGCGAGCGGAGATGTCTAATGTTTTTTACTGTTATATTCAGCTTGTTATAATGAAGCTGGGAATATTCCTGAAAACTAGCCAAACCAGCGAAACGCTTCTTCTTCATACACACACCCCCTCCCCAAATGCACCCATTACTCATACTTGAAACCAGACCGTTGACTCAAAGGGCTTACCAACATACCTGTTGGGGAGACACACCTAAGTTCTACGTTTCCGTAATTATGCAACACTATCTACAACTACTACTCACCTGGCTACACATGAAGTTTTAGCAAGAAACGACACGCTTTCTTCGATATGACAGACATCATAGGTTTACCACTAAACATTTCCCTGCTAATTTTCGGTTTTCTGCTGCTAAATGAGCAGTTTCAAGCTGATATGATTATGCCCAAGGGTGTGTGAACGCCTGCTTAAGATAGTTATTTTAGCCTGGACGCATTGTTTACTGTGGGTTTATAACCAATGACAAGCTAGCTAGCAGTTAAGTCAGCTGACCAAAAGACGAGGTTGGATTAAAATTCATCTTTACCTGTCCCTGTACAAAAAAATACGAATAAATGTTGGCGTCATCGTGGACAGACCCACTTTTTTCATAAATGACTGATCAGTTATATGAATCCTTCAGGTATTGTAACTACATTCGGCATAAAAGTTATCCACGAAGCGAATCATTCAAGCACAAGCACAATGATACAATAAAACAAATTATTAGCGTTGGTTACCAACCATTTAACGTTATACTAGCGGCGGAATATGATTGTGAGATAGCAGGTAGATTAACACAACTGATGAAACTTAACCATGTAGGCAAACAACCTTTTGTTGATTAACAATACACAACGTATGTGGAGAACAATGTACGAAATCAGCTTAAGTGATACAAAAGCAACAACACTAAGTTACTTGATTTTTGGGTAGCATATCAGGAGTAGAAATTAGCCAGCTAGCCAGTTAACAAATAGAAAAATGATGTCTGGCTAAACATGCAACTTTAGCTAGCCTGAGTTTGAGCCGTTCATGTGTTGAACAGAAAGCAGGTGGCTTAGATGAACAGGGCAGTTCAATCATTAGCCAACTGGCTCACAAGCAAACACCTGTGGGCACCAGATCTCTGTAAACGTGGAATGCGGGCCATCCTCCTAACCCACCTGATTCCAAACGGCCGTTGCTCAGCCGATGTCCACTGATAATAAACGCTGGTTAAGATTCCACCTCCAGCCAGCGTCCGGTGCTTTAGTTGACTTGGAGTGCTCTCCTCATACAAACTCAAGGAAAATGTGACCGGACTGAAAACGACTACTTCTTAGATCCAAACGACAGCGTATTTGCCGAGGAAACAGCAGGTCTGAGCACCAATTTAAAACTAAAAACTGCTCCTTCTTTTTCCACCGCTACGGCGATAGCCTCAGTGTTTCCTGCTAGGCTAAACTTCAGTGCTTTGTTAACTCCTCCCTTATGATGCCTTCAAGTGCACCTTGTAAACTATTGTAAACTCCTATCTAAAGAGCAAGTCCCGCCCTACTTCCGCGTTAGCTTCCGCTCCGAAAGCTTTCTTGGCCGACTGCAGTTTTTAATTTAAGTGGCTTCTTTTATCATTCTTAAAATAAATATAATGCTGTCTTTTCAGGAAAATTGGTATTCTCTTCTGCATGGCTTATGGGATTTAAACAAAAGAGCAAATATTTGGATAATAATTTCACAATTACAGTTCTCATGAGGTTTTGAGCTTGTCTGCTGGGAAATTAGGTCATTATTTGTTAAAATGATAAGGTGGTTACATTTTTGTAACAATTAAGATGTAGACCCTCAGACAACTTACAATATGAATAGAAAATGGCTGTATGATATCAAAAAGAAATGTAGACTTTTACTTTCTGTTGTGAAATTCTTATACTACACTACAGCAGTAGCCTACCATTATCTCATTATACCTTTAATTTAATTTCAGTCTGCTTATAATTGTTGCATTCCAAGTATAATGCAGTAGAGAAATATATAACTTATTACTTTGTTAGTCTGTCCAGTTATATCTCTGTTTTGAACATTTTTAAGCAGCTAATAATCGATCGATGCCAATAAACAACAGTTAACTGTTGCTAGTTAATAGTTAACTGTTAAACAACAGCTAACTGTTGCTTATTAGCATCAATGCTACCAGGATGGTTGGTTCCCTCAATGTTTAGGGAACTTTGGACTTCAGTAGGTTTCTGTATAACCATTAGGGAACATTCCCTTAACGTAAGTTCTTGGTTAGGTTCTAACTAACCTTCAGAGAACTATAGGCTAACGTTATATATATATGTTCTGTGTTACTAGGGTTGCATGTAACCACAATGTAATCACAATGTATGCTTACATTACACTACAGTCAGGTAGAAAACCCATGTCTACAGGTTTAAATTCAAAAATATATTTATTGAAATGTTGCATATATTTATAAGAAAAAAGCCACATAACAGTTTCACATGTTTTATTCCATGGAAGTAATAAAAATTTAGGCTGTATATGATCAGATATACGGTTGCCACAAGTTATCTAGACAAGCACTGGGTTAAAATGTTATCAGAAAACAGTTTTATTGTGAAGGCACTTTTCCCTACATTAGCTAAATGATTTTTTTAAATCTGCTACAGTCTGTAACATAAAATTTTATTTTTCTGACAAAAACAGAAACATAACCAAGTAGTAAAGCCTGTAAAGAGGAATAAATGTAACATGCTCATATGGCAGAGATGTGCTGACTGAGGTCAGGACAGACTGAGAGCCCGCGCTCCCTCTGAAGGAGTTGTCACATAAAAAGTTGGGGTTCCACTGTATCGCTCCTATTGAGGAAAAATACACAAACGATTAATAATTACAACAATGGTAACCATCAACCAATAATGAATCTGAAACAAATCACTAAACATGGGATTTAAGCATTAAAGCTACTTGTGAGCATACTGATGACATGATGTGAACCATAAAGCACACTGTCCATCCAAAATGGCTGTGGAACCATTCATTCTTACAGTACTAGGAAGGAAGTTCAGAGAGGGAGCAAGAGGAAAGAACCACTGGCTTTGTTTTCGCAACTAGACACCTTTCCTCCTCAGCCGAGACACATCTTTTCCTTCTTCAAACTTCCTTTACTACTGCTTCCTCCGGACTAAAATTACACACACACTGTTTATAACTCATCTGACTCCCTCTGTGAGTCATTCAAAGGGCAGACAGATACAGAAAACACAGCTGAATTAATCATGAAATATTATCAATGAGCAATTTCAATATGTAGGTGCGGATTTTAGTAGGTGGCAAAAGAAAAAAAGTGTTTAACTGAATTTTTATCTATTCTTTCCATGACAACAACATGGAAAACCTAGGAAAAAACGTACACTTTGAAGTTGAGTGTCAATAAAACAGGAGGTAAATGAGAGAGGTTACAGTAGCCACTGAGCCTATGTGTGGAGGGCATAACAAAAGTAGAAGATTTTCAAAAAGTTCCAGATCTTACTGGGAAACCAACAGAAAGCAGAACCAAGTTTTATCCCACACCTATCAATGGCTCCAGTTAAGCTATGCCAATGAACACTCATTCAACTGCTATGCTACAAGTTTCATAATCAGTTACTCATGCAGCCTGTGAGAGTCCTGACAACATTATTATTCCCAAAAATATATTGATATATACTCTATATCCACTATACAAGCCATATATTGGCACATGGCTGACAAAAGACAGGGACATTTACGTACTGCTGAAAAACATTCCACTGGTAAACAGGTTCATTGTTAACAGGTGACAGTATCATGATTGGGTATGAAAGGGACATCCTCGAAAGGCTAAATTGTTCACAAGTAAGGACAAGCCAAAGGTTCACCACTTTGTGAAACACATGGTTGTATAAAGGATATTACTTCATGGGCTCAGGAACACTTTGTTGAAATGGCTGTCAGTAAATACAGTTTGTTTGTAAATGATTGCGTTCTGTTTTTATTTACATTTCAAGCACAGTGTCCCACCTTCTTCGGGATTGTATGTCCAAATCACTGCAGTTTTCCTGTAGTACTGGCACAGCACTGTACTGTAGTTCTTTGTTTGTAACAGTCTTGTACACAGAGTCTATGTCTACTTTATCCAAAGCAGACATACATGTTTGACAGCCCAAAAACCATCAAGTTCATGTATATATGATGCTAGTAATGTTTTAGATTATAGTTATATGTACATCTAACTAAGTATCAGCGTTTGTAGGGTTTTTTTTTGGTAGTTAAACATACAATACATAGGATTTCCACAATGTCTATAAATGACTAGAACTTACACTGTCCTAAATGTTTTCAGCAATCTTCAAGCCAGAGAAATATATACTTTTATTAAAGATTACATTTCATATGGTTTCCATATGAAAGCCAGCTCATCACTCTATTGTATATTATAATTTGTATTACTCACTTGTCATTTGCTGCATGCTTTGTTTCACAATTAATTCCCATGATCCCTTGATACCTCGCGGTGTTATCAAATGTGATCTTTTGTTACTGTTTTTACTGAAAGACCCTCAGCGGCAGAAATTACATACTGTGCATTTAATGCACTTTAATTTTGGTAAACTGTTCAGTGATCTCCTAGGCATAATCTCTATCCTTTAGATTTTCAAAGTTAGCTCTAACCCTAAACGATTTGATTAAACATTTATAGTTCTCAAGATAATGAGCTCATTCGAGGGAATAATAATCTACAGTTCATCAGCTTGGCATGTTCTGCTGTTCTTTGCCTAGGGCTCAGCGCTTGACAAGTCTAAGTGAGGTGCAGTTAAGAATTTCCGCTGGGTCAGGAGTCACCAGATCAACCTTGAATCCTTCAGCCAGAGACACCTTCAGCAGCTCCTCGACAAAGCCCTGCATGTCTGTGATTTCACAGGGACTCCAGTGCATTTTCATAATGTCATCCGACTGTGCGACCTCAGGGTTAGAGACAGACAGTCCCCGGTAGCGCTGCTTGTCGTACTGATCCTGCGGCAGTTCATCAGGTCTCGGCACCCACTCCAGTTTCAGCCTGTTCTGCCTCGGGTTGCATGGATGTGGGCTAGTGAGACCCTGGGATGTTATGTAGGAGAAGCGCTCGCAAAGCAGTGCCAGGAAGGCTCTCCAGGTACAAAAGAGGTCAACTGTGAGAGCTCGCACAGAGCACGTACGAAGCTCATAGTTTTCTGGCCCGTGGCGTAAGTTAAAGTGGAGAACACGGACCTGGAATGAGAGGGCAGAATATGCTGACGACACCTCCTCCAGGGTGTACACAAACAAAGAACTGGTCTTTCCACACACGCATCCTTTGCTCATACACTATTTACATGCTAAACAACATGCTCCAAAGGCCAAAATTTTCCACTGAAAGGCAGTCAAATTTTCAGTTCAGGTCAAAAGAAGCTTTGACATTTTGAGAAAGGTGCTTATTCGCTTTCTTACGAAGCGTTAGATGAGAATGCTGACAGCATCCTGATGACTGTGTGCAAAAGACATCAACACTAAGCACAGAGTCTGGCACTGTCCAAATGTCCAACCCCTTAGTGTGCTGAAAGATCACGAATTAAGATGTTATTTCTCATTGGTTGTACTGCTTTAAACTGGTTTACCAGATCTGATTGTACCAGCTGTAGCTTCTACAGGCAACTCATTCATTTTACAATAAACCTGAAATCGTGCATCATAACAGTCAGGCTAAATCTAAACTTAATTTAAAATCAAATAATGGGCCTCATGCAAGAGAACATTTTCTTATTCTTATCTTTCATCTTATCTTTTTGTTTTGCTCATACCAGTGTTTTAAATAACATTCAACAAATTCTCCTAACAGGGCAAAAAAATGCTATAAATTGCTACTTTCAACCTGATGAATGTCATCATGTGGTCATGAGGAGGTGCATGTTCATGTAATTTCATCATCATCATAATCGGCGCATCTAAGTTGCAGTAGGTGAGCTAGTTTCATTCAGAATTTCATACTACAGAGCTTTAAGACCCGCCATACAGTGGGCACAAACCAAACAAAGCTGTGTCAGCACTCTTTTTACACGACCCCCTCTCCCCTAAAAAAAAAATTGAAAATATTAATGCAGTTGTCAAGCACGTGTTGTCAGAGCAGCACTGTACTGTGACAGATATAAAGACAATACGTGATGTCACACTGTGAGCTGTTACAGTGATTTATCACGCCCTGACGGCCATCTCCATCGACGCCCTGAGACAGTTGTTGGAGTGACAGATTTTTCTAAATCATTAAGTTATATCCTTTAAGTCGTACCATGAAAAATTCAATTGGCCAGTCATGATGGTATATGGTAAACAGTATATTAATTAATTGTATTTTTACAATTAAAGTTTGATTTTTTTGTGTTATTTTTACTTGATTGCTTGATATTTAAACTCCAAATTCACTGGGATGAAAGCTTTAGAATTCATTTTCAGTCGGTGTTTTCCTACTGTAGCTTCTCTGAGTGTCTCTCTCAGCTCTGAAACGCTCATTTGTTTAAATCACTTAAATCACTCGTACGTGCCACTTTTGTTCCTACATGTCGCTCTTGCATGAGGGCCATTTGCTTGATTCACTGCAAGACTGACCTGTTGGTCCAACTTTAAAATGCGTACCTTGGAATCAACATTCACCATAATCATGGCTCCCAGTGGCCCTCCTCTAAGGCTGAGAGGCACTGATGCTTCGTAATGGCGAATCTCCTCCAGCAGGGGGCGTATCTGGAAGAAATCGGCCTCTCTCCGCAGTAGTGCCAGCTCTGAAAAGCCATTGGGTAGGTCCAGGGAGCTGGAGCGTAGGTAATTAAGAATGTACCTGAACACCTTTCCATCACGGTCTATGAAAACATTCCCTCTGTTATCTCTAAGCACAGGCATTTGTCCGGTGAACATAGCACCTAACATGGAGTCACGGCAGCGCGTCAGAGTGTCCAGGGTTGTTGTGTAAATTTCTCCACCGACGTTCAAGGAAACTGGGTCCTGGAGAGAGTTCCTGTTGCTGTTGTCGTCCGGTGAGTTGAGGTTCAGCATCTTGGAGGGTTAGCAGTGATTTCTGTGACCCAGTAAAGTTTTCTCTGATGTTGCTGTTGGGAGCCCAAGGATCCTTCTGCTCTGGTTCTCAGGAATGCTGAGGACTGAGGGAAATTTCGAGGGTTTCTATTGTGTCCCAGAAAAACTTGTCTCCACTGACAGTGAGCAAGCCACAGTAGTAGCCGGGAAAAGGCCAAGTGAGGAAAGATGCGAGGAAATCTGCCAAGTCTGCTTCCAAAGCTGGAGATTTATAAAAGCCTATAAAAGTCTGCTGGTCTTCTCCTTGTCACTTTTCCTCATAGGAAACATCCTTATGAATGCAGGTGTTCCCCGTGTTTTTTCTGTGGCTAAGTTTAAATTGTTGTTGATGTATCTCCTGCAGGATTCTGAATGGTGTCAGCCAACAGCAAGGCCTTCACTCTGACTGCACTGAGGCAGAAAGGCAGCGGGGCCACAGTGACCAGACCAGCATGCTAATCACTGGACACTTCTGGCTCCGTCGCCACGAAGCTCGCTTTTATTCTCAGCTCATACCCCCGATCTCTCGCTCTCGCTCTCTCACACACACACACACACACACACACACACACACTGGAGCTGTCTGAGCAAGACACGGGGGACTGGGCAATTTGTCTGAAATGCCCCCCCTTAAAGTGACAGCCTGAACACTGAGAAGTGCTTTTTATCCCCAGAGAACAAATGAACAATGTCCTCAGAAACTTTTCATTTTAAATACCCTTCGGAATGCAAAGATCTCCAGAAAAACAGACTCATAAAAACGGCTTTGTCGCACCTGCCGTATAATGTCGCAGGATGACAATAATGAAGTCTGTAACTACTGCTGCAGACATGAAACAAAACAGAATGCAATCATTTACAAATCGATTTCAACCTATACTGCGAAGACATCTGAGACATTCAGCCATACCTCAGTCACACCCAGACTTCTGTGCACCAACATCGGGTCACTATTCATCAGAATGCTAAGTGTAGTCGTGTGATTTTGTTATCTTCCAATGAGCCTTGCATATCCACAGAGGGCGCAGGTTCTCTTGCACTGCATTGTTTCTACCGTAGAACAAACCAAACACCAACCATGTGCTGTCTGAGCTGCCGTTCATTTTGTCAACAAAAACATACACATCACAAAATAGTCATTTAAAACCAGCTTCATGAAAAATCTAATGCAAAGGCCAACCTGCATCTGCAGAAACAAATTCAGTGGCTGTTGATGAGTAAAACACTTTCCTCTGCCACCCAAACTACTGGTTTCTCAGAGGTTGATTCAGTGGTCTGTTTGCATCAGTAATATTATCTGATGGTTTTGAAAGAAACAGATTTATGGACTAAATTAATCTATAGTGGATTAGAAAAGAAGGGACAAAACAGCTGAGACAAACTATGAAAACATGCAGAACGCTGACATTTATAAAAAGGTACGTTAATGTAGCATCAGGTGCTCACAGATGTACATGTAAAGTTATCAGAAGAAAGAAGAGTGTGTTCCATGGTTGTTTTCATCTGTTAACCATCCAAATCCTCCCTGGATGTTTGAAATATCACCACATTATCTGTGAAATGTACCTTTAATAAAGGCAGCTTCAGCTTTCCATATGTGGATTCAAAAGAAAAACTTCACTTGGACTTACACTCTTTACAATGGACTTAATAATGACAATCCTGCCCTTTAACATATAGTGCACATGATCTCTCTTGTAAATAATACATGAGCTCCTGAATGTGCGTGTGTGTTTGTGTGTGTTTTAACCTGAATGTGCAGTATAGTCCTGTCAATGGCGTGGGCCTGCAGCAGAGTCACAGTGCATCCCCCGAAGCCTCCACCTGTCATTCGGCTACCAAACACCCCCTCCACCTCCATGGCTGCAGACACCAGCTCATCCAGCTCCCTGCAGCTCACCTCGTACAGGTCTCTGACAGAGGGACACCAGGTTACCTGCCTCAGTCTGTCTTGAACAGTGACTCTACATTCAACAGATGCACCACAGCTGCTTTGACTGTACCTAAGTGAGCTGTGGCTCTCCACCATAAGCTTTCCAAACTCTTTGTAGGCTCCTCTCTTCAGGGCTTCAGCAGCACGGACAGTTCTTTCTATCTCCTCAATCACATGACGAGCTCTTCGATAGGTTACGTCATCCAGTCTATCCTTCATCTCTGAAATGATAGATGAGGTTAAATATACACATTAAGTCAACCTCCAGTGGACATATCGGCTGTTAGAGCTCTCGGAATTAACTTGCATATTAATTTTTACAGTCTAAAGATTAATTGTTGTGTGTCATCCTTTTGAAGAAAGCAAGGGAGAAGTTGTTTTTTTGCATACAGACTATCAGAACCTGTACTTGAACTAGCGATGAACAATATTTACTGGGCCAGTAAATTATCAGCCTGACAGCAAAATTTCTAATTTAATAATGATGGCTGATAAAAGGAGCTGAAATTACGAAGGCAAATTTCTTTCACTGGCTTAACGCTGATCATTCACTCAGTAGGTTGGGGTATGCACTACAAGCTTTGAACTTCTTTTTTAAAGTAAAGTGTGATGTTATCACTTATCTTAGGTATCAGCCATGAGAGGCAGGTAATGATCGCTTATCGTATCAGCTGGAAAATAAATAGGTAAATAGTAATCATGACTCTTCTGTTGTTGATGAGGTCTGGCTGATGAGCAGAGAGCTCAGAAGAGCAGAGGAGATCATCAGGGTCTCTCTGTCCTCCATCAGGGACATTCTCACCACATGCTGCAGCCATCAGCATTGTGGATGCCCGTGCACACCCATCACACAAACTCTTCTTAAACTGTGCATGTTATTCTGTTTGTACTGTTTACATTAAATACATTTCCTTTGTCCTTCCTGCACTTTGTGCTCCTTTTGTGTTTAGCGTTTTCTCTGTTTGCTCTATGCATCGTCTTTGTGATCTGGAGGATCTCATCTGGTTGTGTTTTTTAAGTGTAATTCTTTTAAAAAGCTAACAAAAACATCCTGGTGGGGACAAAGTAAGCTTCTTAATGGTACTTTTGCAGGCTGTATAGCTAGAGAGCCATTCAGTGGCAGCACAATTGTACAGCATAAAGCAGAAAATGTCGCTTTTGATGCAGAACTTAATAAGACACAGTTCTGAGAGCAAGTCAGTCGGTTGCCACGGTCACCTTAGCTATCAGCAAAACAGAAATATGATTCTATAGAATCCATAGCCTGGAGGCTAAAGGGACATTTCTGACTGCATCTCAACAAATATTAAAAGCTAGTTTAAAAGTGTTGTTAAGACTGTTTTAGAACTTGGGACAGAGTCAGGCTAGTTGCCCCAACCTGCTTCCAGTCATTATGCTAAGCTAGGCTAACTACATCATCTCTGAATGAGAGACTGAATGATTTTTCTCATCTCCCCGTTGGAAAATAAGATAAACATATTTCCAAAGATTCTGAAAGAAAAGAAAAGAAAAAGGACAGCAGAATGACACTGATGGATTGAAAGATGATATGATGGGACAGGAATCAGGACAGTAAAGGACAGGACAGTGCTGGACAGGGGACAATAAGATAAGACAGTGGGCCAGTGACAAAATGGATCAGCATAAATGAATAAAAATATAGCCTTCACACCCTCCAGGTCCTTCATAGTTGCATCTCTGAGACTTTCCTTTCCCAGGATGGAGGCAGCCTCTTCACACTGTCTGCGTCTCGTGGGATACTCGCTGCCGGTCAGAGAATGTTTCACATTGGAGTTGGTGATGAGAATGACCAGGCCTGGATCTGTCAGAGGTACAGGGGTGGCCTCCAGGGACCTGCGTCAAACCACACATACGCAACTGATAAAGGTGCAGTATACGGAATTTCCTCAGTGTTTGGAAAAGGTAGCCAAAAACTGTACATTTATGCGACTTTGATTAAACAATCCACAAATATGGACCACGAACCACAAAAATTCACTATCTACGGACATAGAATTCTATCCATGAAACATGGAGTTAAATCCCTAAAGATAAAATATGTACCTTAATTTCACATAAAAGGGGTATGGGCTTTACATATTTGCAGATCAAAATTACTAAAACATATAGAAGGGAAGTTACAAATGTCACATGGTCTGACAGGAAGTGATCCATAAATGTGCAAATATGACTCTACATTTGGGTATTTACATTTGTAAAACATATATCATTTCTATGTTAAATTAAAACATGTGTTTACAAGGAAATAAACCTATACGTACAAAACACAAATAAAAATATACATGTTTGTGGATAATAAAATTTATGTGGATCATGATAATTTGTGGATTAACTAGCGTGGGTTACAAAACATTAAAGCCCAATAAAATCTGCCATACAAAACAAGAGCAAGCAAAGCAAATTGTAACAAAGAAGAAAGGAACCAGACATCTTGATGTTACCAAAGACTCTTGGATTAATCGACTCTCTTTGGATGTTTACCTGCAGTCAAGGAGCAAAGCATGGCCCTCCCTGCCGAGCACAGACACAAACTGATCCATAATACCACAGGGTACACCGGCGTGAGTGTGTTCTGCCTGCTGACAAGCTAATGCTTTGGATATCTTGTCTCCATCATCTGTAGAAAAATGTCAAATGGATACTAAAAATCCACAGTCATATACCTAAAGAAGAAAAGTGGTTTTGTTTTTTTCGGGGTTTTTTTTTTTTTTTGCATTTTGAGCATCAGTTTAGAAATCATTGCTCATCATCTATCTCTATTATAAAGAAGGTTCCTGACTGTACACATATTGAAGTCTGTATAAAAAAAAAAAAAACAAACAAAAAAAAACAACTGACCTGGCTTAAGTTGCTGCAGGAATGTATAGAAAGCCACCTCCAGGGAGGCAGAGCTGGACAGACCTCCTCCCAGGGGGACACTGCTGGTTATCACTGCCCGGAAACCCGGGACGGGAGGAGCTGAAGCGTAGCAGGACGCACAGAAAGTACACATTTAATAAATATCATGTGGTGTCCAAACAGTGTAGGATAATAGAACCTTTGTGACATCTGATCTCATTCAGTTTGACAGTACATGCTTCATGAGGTAACTTAATATAATCTATTTTCTATTAATAATCTGAATCTGCAACTAATTACTAGTTAAGTTATTTAATGAGTGCAGTGGAGTGAAAAGTATGAAGTAGCAGAAAATGGAACTAATCAAGTATAATTTTAAGGTGCTGGTACTTAGTGCATTTTAAGTATAGTACTTGAGTAAATGTATTTAGTTACAATCTAAAACTTGTATTCTAAATTTTGAAACTAATATTTTTGATTTTTACTGTGAATGTACTGTATACCAGGTCCAAATATTGCTTACTGGTCCTCTTAATTAGTAATAACCGGTATGGACCCTGACAAAAACACAGTTGATTCCTAGCTTTTACAGCTGTATACATTGCTCATTTGTTTACCCCTGTAATGCTGTATAACACCCTTCACGTAGTTTGCCCAGCTGGGTAACCCTGGGGACAGCGGTGATCCATCAGTGGGCAGGCTGAAGTCCATCCTCCGAGGCTCACCAGCATCCTTAGTTGCTGTCACCACGGTAACATCATGTCCAGAAGTTTGACTCCCCACCACCACAGTCACCAGAGGCAAGGCCTGATTCAACAAACACAAGCAAAGCCGCAAAGCAAACTGAGTGGTTGTCTTTGTCGGAGGGGTCAAACTCCATTAATAAACAAACAAAAAGTATAACATTTCATTCTCATTAGTGGTACACAGAAGCATAGTCCACTTGCTAATCCTTGGTTCTGCTTTTCTGCTAAATGTGTCATGCTAGTGACCCACCCTAAAGGAGATTAAAAACTGCTGTTAATGCAAGATTACAGAACTGGCTGATCATTGAATCATTGAAAAAAGCTGTATTTTTCATTTGTGTGTGTGTGTTGTGGTGTGTGTGTGTGTGTGTGGGGGGGGGGGGGGGGGGGTTGTAGACTAAAGAGCTAAATCCAACTTTATACTGATATGGCGAAGGGTAGAAAATGACAGAAAATGAATTTCTAGTCAGGAATCAATTAAGTCTTCTCAATCTATAATATTACATTTCATACTGATACACTAAATTAAGTAATGTAACTAGTATCTTAAGCTGTTAAACAACTGCAGTATAGTAAACTTAACTAATATCTAACTCTGAATTAGTATGGAGTAGAAAGGAGTAGCAGAAAATGGAAATACTCAAGTATTTCGAAATTGGAAGGAGAGTCTCCACGGCCGAACAGCAGAGAGACTCCTTGTAACGTGTTTCAAGAGAGCCAAAGTTATGTCATGAAAAACGTGTTCGCAAAACAAGCAAGGGAACATTTAAATTCCACATTTTTGAATGACATTTGGTGGCACAGATGCTGATGTTATCATTTCACCCAAATCACCATTGGCAAGCTGTGTGCAACCGATTGAACAGTCAAACTGTTACCATTGGAAGTACAAATCCCTGGTTGTAGTCAGTGTGCTCCCCGATCAGGTTGACTCGTCCAGGAGCGCACACCGCCATCAGAGGAGCCTCTTCCCCGAACATGTCACCGTACAAACGCCGAGCCTCCGCAACAAGCTCGGACACACTTGGAAAGGAACTGGCCATTGAGCAATACACGATTTCTACCTCTACTTTAAACAAAAAGTCTATCAATGAAACGTGTGCGGGAAATTCATTGAGATGATATTATCAACCTACAGGACAACAAATCGCTAAGAGTCTATGGCATGTAATCGTACTGCTGGAATCTTTTGGCCATGGATGTGTCAGGTGCCTTTTACTTCCTGGTGGTGTGACCAAAGACTTTGTTGTGAGGCTATGATTGGTGAGAAGCCGTCACGTGACAGGGCAGACGAAACGAAAGGTGAAAAATTTGAAGTTCTTGATTGAGAGATTGACTTTTCTAACAGCCCTCGCACTTCTCTGTACCGTAGCAATTCATGCTTTTATTGTGAAATCGGTTTGAACTCGCTATTACCATAGTGTCTCACATACGGGGGCACTCGAAAACATTGGGGAGGCTGGCTTGACCGCGTTTTGGAATCGCAGGCTGGCTTGACCGCAGTAAATGACTGGTGGTGTGGGGTCCCCCGCACCCCCCTTTTATTGTACTAACCCTGGCGTCGTCACTGTTACTGTCTGTTTGCTCCTATAGATTCATAACACTGTATACATTATGCCACATGTTATGCGCAAAATAGTAAGAGAGAACGCATGTGTCTTCCCACAGCATAGCCTTGTCAAATATATGTAGGTCACATTGCAAATAACCTGTTTTCATCACTCCAGATCAGTCAGTTTTGGCAATGTGCATGGATGTCGAATGACAAGAGAAAAATAAAAGACACAATCAGAGCGCATATTCACATACAACAAAAATATTTTTTCCTTTATTTTATTATTCTAGTATATGTGTAACAAAACATCATTCTGTGTTAATGAATAGGTGATGACTGCGTCACAGTCTGTCACAGGGAGACATGAATACACGTGTGTTTGAGTTTGTGCTTAAAATATTAATTATCCAAATGACTTAAAGCTATGCATTTCATTCTAGGTGCATGAAGTTTTCTGTCAGTAATTCAACAACAGGTATGTATTTCACTTACAATATACAGTACACAGTATACTATTATGTTACATTTCACATACAGTATGTGCAAGGGTTTGTTCATTGTTTTGCAATACCATGTTGATAACTTCATAACTTCATAACTTATAAAAAACAACCTTTGCTGGTTAAGCAAATTTGCTACACTTTAGATCATCAGTGATGGTCAAAACCTGAAGTTCCAACCTGAAGTTGAAATGAAAGCAGCATAAAATATAGAAAACGCTTTTCATAGATACAATTAAGAAGAAGAATAATAAGAATCAGCTTTATTGACAGTATATATATTTTTACATACACACACTGAATTCGTCTTCTGCATTTGACCCATCCTTAGTTGAACACACACATGCAACACCCGTCAAAATACATGCAGTGAAACACACACAGGAGCAGTGGGCAGCATGGGGGGTTAAGTGCCTTGAAAAAGGCTGTGCGGTGTGGCAGCTGCGGACTCTCTGCCTCCTCCCACCGGCCGCCCCTGGGCTCTGGCTGCTGGGAAACTTCCACGGTCAAAAAAAAAAAAAACCCAGTTTGGCCCCGCCACCAGGAAGAATTAAATTATGATGAGACTTGATTTGGACATATCTTTTTGTGAACTTTCATAAATGGCAGACAAGAACTATTTAAATGTATATGACTGAAAAAGAACCAACACTAAAATCAAAGGTCCTCAGTTTTACTAATGAAGTAGTTTACTATTTATGCAGTTATCCTGTGTACAAGTTAATAGGACTTTCTTTTCTCACTAGTTTAGGTTTATGCCTATGGGATGGCAGTGTAAGATCTGCAAGTCTTCTACAAAAGGGAACCTACTAAAACATTACAGACTACAGCATGCAACATTTGGTCGTGGGCAATCTCAGCCATGTCTCTATGGTAGTTGCCCTTGCACATTCAAAACGCAGAGTGCGCTTCACACACATTTGTCCAGTTACCATGCAGCTGAGGACAGTCTTCAGCCAAATATCACCTCCACTTTTAAGTCAAGTCAAGTCAAGTCAACTTTATTTGTATAGCCCATTTTTACAAGCAGTTTGTCTCAAAGGGCTTAACATAACATCAGCAACATCCCCTGCCCTTCGACCCTCACATCGACTAAGGAAAAACTCCCAGAAAAACCTTTAACAGGAAAAAATGGAAGAAACCTCAGGGTGAGCAACAGAGGAGGGATCCCTCACCCAGGACGGGCAGACGTGCAATGGATGTTGTACAGGCAGGAAAGCAATTTGCAACATGAGAAATGACATTACTAAAAAGATAAGCAAAACAAAATCTCAACGGTTTAGTTTCACTTTTTGCTACCACCTCAATATGATTTTAACATTTCACAAGTTATAGGAAATTTATAGTATTGAAAATTATAATGAACTGCTGTAATATTCATGTATTCTTTTTTTTTTTTTTTTATGTGATGTTGAGAATCACTATCCTATCAGTTCGATTTCGGCCCGTAGGGAGAACCACCCCGCCCATAGTCGGTACATAGAGGAATGACAGGCAGATGTCAACAATACACATTGGGTTGGTCATAGAGCCGGCTACAGTTCAACTTGAAGATCTGGATGGAGAGATACCTGAGGAAAGATACAGAGAGAGAGAGAGAGAGAGGGAGGGAGAGACACAAGACTACGAGGAGCACTGGACACACAGTTAGTGACATACAATAATGAACTGCATGTTAATCTGACGAGGGGAGAGGATAGAAGAGGAGAAGGAGGAGGGGAAACTGCTTGGTGGATCATGTTTGTGTCCCCCGGCAGCATAGGCCTATAGCAGCTTAGCTATGATAGAGATTTAAAGATTAACAGTTAGTCAGACCTATTCTACCTGTGGCTATATATCATGAGGTGGGTGAAACTATGCCCTACACACTTTATTTGGTGCTAACTATATGCTTTACTAAACAGAAAGGTTTTAAGTTTAGTCTTAAAAGTGGAGGTGGTGTCTGCCTGTCGAACCCAGGTTGGCAACTGGTTCCACAGCAGGGGTGCCTGATAGCTAAAGGCTCGTCCTCCCGTTCTACTTTTATAAATTCTGGGAACTGTAAGTAAACCTGCACTCTGTGATCTGAGTGTTCTATTGGGAATATATGGGACTATTAGATCCTGCAGGTATGATGGGGCAAGTCCATTTAGGGCCTTATATGTAAGTAGGAGAATTTTAAAGTCTATTCTGAATTTTAC